>NC_092212.1:51533505-51571137 GCF_043381705.1 Parasteatoda tepidariorum
TTATTAATGATTTCAAGAAGCCAGGAAAATGACAACACAAAATCTAGTCATCTTGAAAAATTTTTTGAAATAGGTTTTGAACCAGAAAATTGGTTCCTTATTCATGCAACAAGACAACTTCTGCTTGTATGAATAACCTTTTCACAACAACTATAAAGATTGTAGAGAGTTTAAACTTCCAGCTTAATAACGATGCACTTGCTTTTTGAAGTAGTCTTATATAATATTTTATGAGCATTTAATTTATGTGTAAAGAGAGTTTTAAACTGATTGAATTAAAAATGCAAGCTATGTTTCATATCTAATTATTCAAACATGAATTCCTTGAACCATATAAGTTTCCTCTGAAAAAAGGAAAAAGAAATTGAAGGCCATGAGCAACCGTAAGAAATAAATCGAAAAATATAAACATGCTTTTTTTATTAAGCATTTTGCTACCTTCCAATGACGAAAACTGCATTGATTAAACTGAAATATGTATTTTCCAAGAATTAACTTACAGCGTACCCTGCAACCCTGTTTTTTGTTTGATTGATTTTCAAGAAATCAGCTATTTGCATGCAATATGAGATGAACTATTTTTATCGCCTTGAAATAAAAAAAACCCAATGTAATGTGCAAATATAAAATATTTGGTAACTGTTACCTTCTACAATGATCGATTTCACTGATTGGAAACTAGGTGTGGTCACAATAAATGATTACAATTGTCACAATAAATGTTCTAAATCATTCAGATAGGATTTCTACAATCTGATAGTTTAAAAAGCGGTTAGATAGTTTAGATAGTTTAAAAAGCGGTAAAGGTTTTTCAAGGCTACAGAAAAATGAAACTTCAACTTAAGTATTATTAAAACGACATCACATTGAGCATTATAAAATATTTTTTTGACTCAAATTTTTTTTCGCTCCTTTAAACTATTGCATTTTTTCTCAACTTTGTCATCACTTTAACCTTTTAAAACTAGGAATCAATATGCATTCTACCACAAAGGAACAATTTCTGTATTCACTTTAGAAATTCCGAAGGTATTAGAAGATCTGACAGCAGGTTAGCGTTATCAAACAGTACCTATTTCTTTAATAAAAAAAAGATGACTCTTATAATTATTGTTTCATCATCAGTTTTCATCCATCAGAAGCAAAATATGATTCTCAAAATTAGTAATTTCAAACTTTAAAAGTTCATAAATAATGTCTAAGTTAGACTACTTTAGTACTGTAAGAGAGACTACTTTACTTCATACATTTGTCAAAATCTTTATAATACTTATTAAATTAATTTATTAAATAATAGTCAAAATAACAGAGAATGGTGAAAATCTGAAAATAAAAACATTAAAAGTGGGAATTTAAATAGGGTTCGATACATAATACAATTTATTTTGCTTTCTTTAAAAATTTTTAACATACAATAATACCTATTATTCAAAGTGTACTGATGCAAGTTTTATTTTATTTATACTTTCTAGAAGTTCAAATGCACTTTAAGTTTTAAATGCACCTAAAATTTTCAAATGCACTTTAAGTTTCACTAGGCACCGTAAACTAGAAACTGTACAAAATCGACACTTTATGGGATATGTGTATTAAGCAGGTAAGGGGAGGGGGAATTTCTTCAATTTTTAAAATTAATTATAGTCTAGAGTAAAGGAGTTAATGCAATTAAAAAGTCTATGAAGGTTAGTATGTCTCAATGCTTGATCCAAGATTTCTTTTGGTTTGTTCAAGATTAAATGGCTAGATCGGAGGTTACACATTGTTAGTTTTAAATCTAAAAGTGGCTGGACGATACCGGTGATGAAATAAAATAAATAAAATGGTTTTAAATCTACCATAGTACTAATTGAATGTTCTAACGTTTGAATAAGTAGCAGGAGGAAATTTTTTCAGCGATATAGTTTCTTTGAAACAAATATGTCACCAAATGTATTTAAAAATTTACAAAAACTCGCGTGAAATATTACTGAGCATGCTACCTAACCTAAAACATTTGACTGATGAATTATAAATGCAAAGAACTTTAAAATTTAACTGAGAAAACACCATGAATTTTAATTTTAAATTACGTAAACACTTAATATTAAATCAGACCTTGACCTCGTCTGAACAACTAGGTAATGAATAACAATAAAATTATTTATTTAATGAGCAACCATAAGTTTTCAATTGAAAAGATTCCTAAATTAATCTTATCAAAAATTCCAGCAAACTCTCCATAAAAAATACCGAAAGCCATAAATTTCAACAGCGGAAGAAAGTTTCGTTATCTTTAAAATTGACTCATGCTTATGCAAATAACGCATATTAATGTGATTACCATAATTATTTTTTTATTGATTTCTGCAAATCTTTAATTGCTATTTATATGTTATGTCACACTCAGGAGGTGCTACGTATTCAAAATGATCTAATAAAATGTATATGTTTCTACATTTCGTTTTGTTACAATATTCAAAAGTCAAAAAATTCTTTATTCTTTCATATTTAATTATAAATAAAATTTTTTTCATAAATTATTACTTGTGTCTTATATTTGAGTTAATTAATTAGCAATTTTACGGTTCGTTAGATTATTTCATTCTACTAATGGTGCTGCTATCCGAGAAAAATTACGTAAGGATATTTTGAAAACAACTGACCAACGTGAAGCAGTTTAAGGACAAAAATAACACTTATTTTTGAAAATAAATGAAGGACAAAATTAACACTAATTCTTGTGCATACAAATGCATAAAAGTTTTTTTTTATTTTTTATTTCCTTCTGAAGGAAATGTTTGGTAAGCTCTGTCAGAATATTATCAGCAACGTAATGGCGTCTCCGATTGAAATTATTACATTCAACAAACGGTGCTGCTGAGTGCTAACAGAAAAAAATTACATGATAAAGTTTTGAAAACGAATACAATTTTCATTAACAATGTCATGCAGTGTAAGGAAAAATTAACAGCATTTGCGCATAAATTTCAACTAAAATAGGGCGGCATGGTATAATACTGCAGAAAACATTGCCTTATAAATTTAACAGTTGGTCGTGCCATCTGTTGATGAACTTTGTGACTTTTTTTAGTCAAGTTGCTGCAATGAGAAACAAAGGTTAATAGGGAATGATTTGTAGTATTTTTTTAAAGGCGGATTTTTGAAGGCTCCGTCGGAATATGAAATGATGCTTTTTTGCGAATAATATGCTATTTTTATAACTGCTGTGAGTTTGCAACTGTTACCCATGACTGTTAGGACAAGTTTAGCTGTTCTAAAGACAGCGCTGTCTACGCTTTTTTTGAAAATGGCGTAAAACGTCAGTATGGAAAAAGCCACAGTTTCGTGTAAATGAAAAGAGTTTATGGTCTAATATTTTAATATTTAAGAACTTACTCCGATACTGTATTACTTGGGCTCCTAAAAATTTGTAAAAACTTAGAATAAGGCAGTGATTTTGATAATTTTTATCTATCTCTAAAAATGTCGCCAAATTGGCGACATTTTTAATAAAGTTTAATAACTTTTAAAATATTTAAGTTATTTGTCTGCTCTAAAGCCCAGATAATTCTTCAGGCAAAGATTATAAATATATTTTAAAATCATAGCATTGCTTCAAGTGCGAGGCACTTAAAATAAGACTCTTTTTTTCCTTAATGACAAAAACTTCTTGCTTCGAGAAACAGCGTTAAAAAACTTTCAATAACATAACTGCCATTTTTTTTCATGCTTCACAAAAGCTTCTTCTCAATGGCAGTAAAATAACTAATGGACTGATAATGTAGGGCATATACTTAATTCACCTCTCTCCATCACTTAAAAAGCATTTAGATAACTAACTAGTTCTATTACATATGGTTAAACTATTCAAATGTAGTGGTAGTAAAAAGTATAATTAAACAAATTTGTTAAAACAAAAATGCAAAAATTTTGCCACCTTATTGAGTACACAAATGAGACCGGAGTCCGGACTTGCCAACTCTTCCGGAAAATCTGAAAGAGTTGCAAGTATGCAATAAAAAACGGTAGATATGAAATATTTAAAGCCTTATTAGTTCTCAACTTTTATGGATTTTTGGAATGTTTTATGTTTACAACTAAAGTGGTAGCAAAATTTATGCTTTCTTTTGCAATTTTTAATTTTTTTAAAAAAATTAGCATTTTTATTTAAATTATTTTGGCACCACTACACTAATACAGTTGTCATTTCAAGACTCTTCTCTTTTTAGCGATTGTTTAAATAAACAGTCGCCAAAACTTTCACATGAATATAAATGCATGATATGGGCAAGAAAGTGTGTTTAAGCTCTAATCTTATTTGAAAAAGAACTTTTTTTCATACAGTTGTAGTTATATTGAATTACCGAATTGGTAAAAATGATCTTCAAAAAGAATGATGGTTGGCAGGTCTGTTGCATCGGTTTTAAACTCACAATAATACAAACAATGAATAAAAGATTGGAACTCGCGCTTCTTTATTTTTGTCTCAAATTGTGAAATTTTTTATGCTGAAAGTAACTTGCAGTAAATGTGATTTCACTTAAGAAAAAAAAAACGTATTTCAAACATAATAAACAGCAAAAAAGAAACAACCTTATGAAACATATACGAATATCTCCAATTGAAATGCCTTATTGTTCCATGCAATAAATCATGTTTCAAAATAGAAAATAAAGTAAGTAAGAATGACGACAGTTCACATAGAATTACGATACGTAAATGCATTGTATTTTGGTCATAAATAGTTTGAATGAACATATTCTGTCTTTAAAACTAATTTGTATTTTATATTTAACCATTTACTATCCAAAATACGATGAAGGATAAAACAGAAATATTTAAGTTAAGGAACTCTTCATTTACCAAATAAATTCTTTGTACTGATGTAAACATGATGCTAGAAATAGATGATATATTTTCTTATAATCTCACTGGTTATTTAATTATTTTAGATTGCACCACATTAAGTTAATGTAACTCACGAATTCTCTATCTAAATCTGAATTTATTTAATTTGTTAATTTTGGACAAGAGTTAAATGTTTAATTGTTATAATTTTATTGCCATTTTTTTTACTCCTAGAGTTAGGATAATGATGTTAGGTACCATTTTAAAAATAAGAAGAGTAAAATATAAAGAATTTTTTTTATTTTCAATAAACATAATGAAAGTTCTTAGAAAAGATAACAAATAGCAAAAACATTAAAACATTTAGCGTTACATAAAAGCAATGACAACGCAGAAATATACAAATAAAAGCGCTTATTATTATTTTTATTTTTTTTATTTATTTGTTAATTCTTTTTCGCTGCAAAAAACCCTCAAAATTTATTTTTTTACCTCTCATTATAATGGAATAACTTTACGTAGTAACCACCTTGATAGAACTCTACGTAGTAACCACCTTGATAGAACTTTACGTAGTAACCACCTTGATAGAACTTTACGTAGTAACCACCTTGACAGAACTTTATGTAGTAACCACCTTGATAGAATACGTAGTAACCACCTTGATAGTCTTAAGTGACGTGGTAGGAACACTCACCAAATTTTTGTTGGTTGTGATTGTAAACTTTTTTGGGTCGTAATTAATATAATAATAAAATTAAATAAAATTAATAAAATTATTTTTAAATAAAATTAATCTTTTAATAAAATTATTTTTAATTGTGGATATTTTATGTAATTTTACTGATTTTTCAACACAATTTTAATTTATTAGACACCTTTAGAAAACTTTTCAAATGTCGTGTTTTGTGATTTTCTACAATTGGGTACTTGCAACTCGAGCGGTGAAGTGATTATGCCTAACCATGTTAAATCGCATTTTCACAAAGAGCCATAAAAAGCCAAGATGGAAATTAAAAGATTATTTTTTTATATAAATTTATATAAAATTGCATTGCTATATACCGTCGCTTTCTTACAATCAAAATAAAATAGCTGAATTTGTCTTTAAGGAAATATGTTTCCTAAAAATTATTATCAACTCTTATAAAAGTTTTTTTAGCTTTAATTTCATCGTACTCTTTTATTGATTATTACGTTCACATTTGTCTTTGTATACCTATTTCATAAAGTCGTAGTTATGCGAAAAGAAGGTGGATTATTTAGGATTTCATAGCCGAAAAAAAATTAAGAACCTCTGGTCCAGATGCAATCTAGATCTAATAGTATATAAAGTAAATCTAAAGTGAATTCATTAGAAACCTGGTGACTTCTCACCGATAAAATGTTTCTTGATAGACCATTTCGGGTTTGATATATGAATCAAGCCCTTATTGTTTATACAGAAGAACAAAACGGTAAAATGCGCAGTACATACATTGTTATGAAATGAAAAGTCAAGTTCTTAGCTTGTCTTTTGCAAGAACCACCGGAGAGGGACTTATCCAACCACCGAAAACCTCTTCTAATTCGATTGCCGTTGCTATCGTAAGGTGATCTTTATAATAGCCACTTATGGCCTGAATACCAAACGGTAATCCATGGCTCAATCCTGCTGGTATCTGAGTGGACGCAAACCCTAAAATACTGAATATACACGTGTACGCTATGTTTGGATACTTTGGGATGGTCATCAGGTAATGGGGAGGAGTCTCGGGATGGGTCGGTATCAAGAAAATGGCATCTTCCTTAAAGATTTCATGAAACTTCCTCTCCATACTTTGGTATTGCTGGAGACAGAAATGATAGAACTTGTCTTTACTTCTCCTGTCAATCATTGCCAAGTAAATTGATGGCAATGTGTGGTTTGACATACGAAATAGACTTTTGAGCAGTTCTAACCACAAATTGATTTTACCACCTTTGCCAGCTAGAATGTCTTTGACGGCACTCATTCCTCTTTCTAGCAATTTGCACTCCCACATGGGAAATGCATACTCTAGTTCATCCATTTCTAAGCGTGTTGGTGTGACGCCGTACGTTGTTTCAAAGTGTTTCACAGCCTGGAATTTAAAAACAAATTTGACAGTTAAAGTGAGCAAAAAATATTAAATTATATTTAAAATGAGAGAAAAAACAAAATAAGGTTAAACAAAATAAAAACAAAATTGGTTAATAAAACTGTAAATATAAACAAATCTTGAACACAAAAATTTGAAACTAGCCTCGCAAATTAGTTCGTTATATGAAATTACAATGATTCATTAATCGTTTCATGAATATAGGGATTTTTTGATAAACTTTTCCAACACAGCCCCGACTACTATATCGAAACGTAACTTTTAGCAGAAAGGTTTGGAGTACCTTCAAGAAAAGGTAGTTTATAACCAAAAGTAATAAAACCAGACAAAATATGTTACGAAATATGTTAAAACAAACAAAACGTGAGACAAAATGTGTTAAAACTGTTGACCAATAACCCCTTTAGATTTTATATCTGATTCTTACCAAGCATGGTTTGGAAACTGTCTTAAAATGGTAATTTAATTTTGAAAAATTACCTACTTTGAAGTACTTATAACTGCTAAAGGTATTTTCATTTAGTTTATCGGTGGTGCGAAAAACTTCAAAACCGATTTTATAAAAATAACTAGAAGTTAATTATCTGAAATTTTAATCAGTCTTGAGAAAAGTCCGTTACCATTCGTTAATTTTTCCAGGTTATGGGTACCATGTGTTTGTTGAAGTATCCTAAAGCGTACCTTAGATCTGAAAAGTATAATGAGTAATAATAATTAAAAGATATAGTCTGGCCGCTAAAAGATGAGTACTCAATCTAATTGAAAGCTACCTTATAAGAACTCGTCTTTCTCCATTTTATTTTATTTACCGTGTTCGCATCTACCAGCCATCGCTGAGTTTCGAACCCGGGTTATCCATTTGGGAGGCAAGAGCTCTATCTCCTGTGCCACCACGGCTCTAATTCTTCATAATTTTTTATTTTACATTTTATAACCGTCGTTGAATAGTTGATCCAGGTTTGGGGTTTACGACTACTAACGTTCAACTCCGCAGCCGTGTAATTTAAAACCCAATCCAGAAGCCAAGGGAACTCCTGGATCAAGTATTGGGATCAAGTATCTCACGTCTTGTAATTTCTTGATTCGGTTGAAAAATATTTTTGGGATTTTATTGCATCATCTCCATCGGAAAATTCGGTCTAAGAGTGTACAACGCTCCCCTTTGAAGTGATGGAAAAAAATCCCAAGAAAAAAAAAAGGATGGAATACTTGGATCCTTAAATCGTTCTTGCTTGACGATGAGTTGAAAATACAATATTTGATAGTGACAAGCGAGCTGTCCTTATCGGAGAGGAAGTAGAAGACATATGTGCTTAAACAAAGTGGATAATTTCTATCATTAGCTACCACATTATGCATATCAAAAAACAGAAATGGATTCATGTGATGTCTCCATACTGAAATATATACCATTCTCGCTGCAAATCTAGTCTTCAAGCAGTGCATATGCTACCGTGAAGGACCGAAATCAAGAGAATGTCGACTTTCGCCAGTAAGAATCACACAATCGCTTTGGTGAATGCCCAAAATATTGTCATATCCGATTTTAAATTAAATTATTCGTTGATATTATTATATTTGTACGATATTTTAACATCTGCTGAGGATAGTTTAGGAGGACATCAGTTTTCGGAGTACCGATTAAATGCATACTGGGCAGTGGCACTTGATCTTACAAAAACAATGATGTAGGACAAACCAGGTAAATATATACCAGTGGCACTTAACTAGACCTAGTTTATATTTCGGACATATACCAAAGTGACTATGTGATTGTCAACATTCACTGGTGGAAGTCACCAACCACCAATTTCTGCATTCAGAGTAACATATATATCACGATATGTAATATTTCGCCACGGTAGAATAGTTCACATATACCCTTTGCAGTCCGAGGTCGCCTCTGAGTCACCCTCAACAGCCATCACTCTAAAATTAATCTTTTTATGCCTTAATAATTAACAACCATAGTATTTAAAGAATTTAAAAAAAAGTATATTAAGATAATGTATTATGTATTTTAAAGTTTTAAGTGCTTCGATTTGTTCAAACAGCATTTTAGAGCACTGGGAGTGCAAAAAGTAAATACTGTAGCTGTAGTCAGTCAAACGTATTTATCAGTATGATCCAGGATGATGCTCTGTGAGAAATGTTTTAAATCATTCGATTTTCGTGATAATTCATGCAGAGTTAGAAAACAGAAATCAAGAATTCAGAATTATTAAATATTAATGAATTTTATAAGCTATTGAAGATTAATTATGTATCATTTAAACATATTTATTAACGTAAAATTAACATAAAATAAAACTATTCCTTCAACATAAGTAAGAAATTAAATTGTGTGTATTATGTATCTTTTAAACATTTTTATTAAAACAAAAAATATACTATAAAATGTGAGTATATTTTTAGATAGTTAAATACAAAATTAAAATATATGCGAAAAATGTAACTTTTTTTCAAATAAATAAATAAGTAAATAAAATAAAAATGACGAACTTCTTTTCAATGTCCGCTAGAAACAAATTGTTAAAAATAATATTATAAATAAAATAAATTACAGAGAAACATTTTACCAACCTGATGAATTTTATTTTTAGCATCTGGTGTTGAGCAATTAAGTTTTCCAGGAATTTCTTCCATGTAATAAATTTTTACATTCCGAAAATTAACCTTTAAAAATAAAGACTATTACAAAAATATGAAACAAATATTATTTTTATAAAAATAATTTACTTGTCGATTACTTCCGAAATACTTGTGCACAATTTAGTTTCAATAAAAGAGTAAATTATTATCTGAGCTAATAATAATTTTAGATTAGCTGATAAAGCGGGTGCATCCATGACACATCTTTTCCTAACCTCGCTAAGACTTACAGACTCCTTAATTAATTCTTATTACCTCGAAATCCAAATTATTTTAGTTCAGTTACAATGACTGACCTTGACAATTATTCGTCTGAAATTGATAATAATTTTTTATTAAGTAATCGTTTACGATCTCTGAATGACAGATTCTAATTAGATTATTGTCATAAATTTTATGTTAATGGCGATAATCTGAGAACAATTTTTATGTAACAAAAGAATATGTCAGGAAATAATAAGCATGTTTTGGCTAATTATTTAACTCCAAAGGAAAGTTAAATGTGGATCTGAATATGCAAATAAACAGTGAGTATGTTTTATTTAAATAATAAAATCAAAGATGCATCTACACTTTAACGCTTTTCTTTGTAGCTAGGCCCTTTTTTGTATCAATATCATTTTTAGTTCATTCAACATTTGGAACGATAACAAAAACACTACTATCTATGCTTATTGCAAAAGGCATTAGTATCTTAAATTATGCTGATTGTTCGTAATCATAGCCCTTAATATTAATTTTTATAAACCACGAGAAAAAGAAAGTAAATGATTAGTGAAGAAACAACGCAGTTTAGAAAATGTTTATCTCAAATTTATGTTTAAAGAAAAATTTTATCTGAACCTGACGAACCATTAACGAGAAAGGCGATATTCAAAAAGTCAAAACCCATTTAGTTGTCAGAAGAAACTAAAAAGGGGAAAAGACTTTATTGAAAACAACTTCAAAATTTGATGTTCAATTACGTCCTTCTCAGTAGTAATTCGACAGAATTCGATAACGTTTTCGTTTTTAACCACNAAACAAGGTGCTAGAAATAGGTGATATATTTTCTTATGAGCCCGATGGTCATTTAATTGTATAAAATGTACTACATTAAGTTAATGTAACTCATGAATTCTCCATCTAAATATGAATTCATTTAATTTGTTAATTTTAATGCTTTGGATAAGAATTGTTTGCTTTGCTAAACGTCTCATTGTTATAATTTTATTGCCATTTTTTTACTCCTAGAGTTAACACGATGATATTTGGTAACATTTTAAAAATAAGAAGAGTGAAATATAAAGATTTTTTTATATTCAATAAACATAAAGCAAGTTGTTAGAAAAGATAACGAATAACACAAACATTAAAACATTAAGCGTTACATTAAAGCAATGACAATGCAGAAGTATACAAATAAAAGAGCTTATTTTTTTCATTTTTTTAATTTTTTTGCTAATTTTTTTTTGCTGAAAAAAATCCTCAAAATTTATTTTTTTACCTCTCATTATAATGGAAGAACTTTATGTAGAAACCACCTACATAGTCTTAAGTGACGTTGTAGGAACACTTACCAAATTTTTGTTGGCTGTAATTGTAAAACTTTTTGGGTGTTACCTTTTAATAAAATTATTTTTAATTGTGGATATTTCATGTAATTCTACTGATGTTTCTACACAATTTTAATTTACTAGACACCTTTTAAAATGTCTTGTTTTGTGATTTTCTATAATTGGGTACTTGCAACTCAAGAGGTGAAGTGATTATGCCTAACCATGTGAAATCGCTTTTTCACGAAGAACCATAAAAAGTCAAGATGGCAATTAAAGAGTATTTTCTTACATAAATTGATAGAAAATTGCATTACTATTTCCCGTCGCGTTCTTACAATCAAAATAAAATAGCTAAATTCGCCTATAAAGAAGTATGTTTCCTAAAAATTTATATCAACTCTTATAACAGTTTTTTTTAGCTTTAATTTCACCGTACTCTTTTATTGGTTATTACGTTCCCATTTGTCTTTACTTATTTTATTAAGTCGGAGTTCTGTGAAAAGATTGTGGATTATTTAGGATTTCATAGCCGAAATTAACTAAGGACCTCTGGTCTAGATGTAGTCTAGATCTAATAGTATATTAGGTAAATCTAAGTGAATTCATTAGAAACATGGTGTCTTCTCACAGATAAAAATGTTTCCTGATAGACCATTTCGGGTTTTGATATATGAATCAAGCCCCCCTATTGTTTATATAGACGAACAAAACGCTCAAATGCGCAGTACATATAGTGTTATGAAATGAAAAGTCAAGTTCTTAGCTTCTTTTTTGCAAGAATTACCGGAGATGGACTTATCCAACCACCAAAAACCTCTTCTAATTCGATTGCCGTTGCTATCGTAAGGTGATCTTTATAATATCCACTTATGGCCTGAATACCAAATGGTAATCCATGGCTCAATCCTGCTGGTATCTGAGTGGACGCAAACCCTAAAATACTGAATATACACGTGTACGCTACGTTTGGATACTTTGGGATGGTCATCAGGTAATGGGGAGAAGTCTCGGGATGAGTCGGTATCAAGAAAATGGCATCTTCCTTAAAGATTTCAAGAAACTTCTTCTCCATACTTCGGTATTGCTGGAGACAAAAATGATATAATTTGTCTTTACTTCTTCTTTCTATCATTGCCAAAAAAATTGATGGCAATGTGTGGTTTGACATACGAAATAGACTTTTTAGCAGTTCTAACCACAGATTGATTTTACCGTCTTTACCGGCTAGAATGTCTTTGACGGAACCTATTCCTCTTTCTAGCAATTTGCACTCCCACATGGGAAATGCATACTCTAGTTCATCCATTTCTAAGCGTGTTGGCGTCACGCCGTGCGTTGTTTCGAAGTGTTTCACAGCCTGGAATTTAAAAAAATTTTTGACAGTTAAAGTGAGCAAAAAATATTAAATTATGTTTAAAATGAGAGAAAAAACAAAATAAGTTCTTAGTACTGTAAATATAAACAAATCCTGAACAAAAATTTTTGAAACCAGCCTCGCAAATTAGTTCGTTTTATGAAGTTACAATGATTCATTAATCGTTTCTTGAATATCGGAATTTTTTGATAAACTTTTCCTACACAGCACCGATTACTATATTGAAAACGCAACATTTAGCAGAAAGGTTTCAAGTACCTTCAAGAAAAAGTACCTTATAACCAAAAGTAATAAAAGCGGAGATGAAGCGTGAGACAAAATACGCTAAAAGTGCTGACCAATAACCTCTCTAGATTTGATATCTGATTCTTACCAAGCATGGTCTTGAAACTGCTTTAAAATGGTAATTTAAGTTTAAAAAATTACATACTTTGAAGCATTTATAACTGCTAAAGGTATTTTCATTCAGTTTATCGGTGGTGCGAAAAACTTCAAAACTGAATATATAAAAATAATTGGAAGTTAATTTTCTGAAATTTTAATCAGTCTTGAGAAAAGTCCGTTACCATTCGTTAATTTTTCCAGGTTATGGGTACCATGTGTTTGTTGAAGTATCCTAAAGCGTACCTTGGATCTGAAAAGTATAATGAGTAATAATAATTAAAAGATATNGAAATATGTTTCCTAAAAATTATTATCAACTCTTATAAAAGTTTTTTTAGCTTTAATTTCATCGTACTATTTTATTGATTATTACGTTCACATTTTTCTTTGTATACCTATTTTATAAAGTCGTAGTTATGCGAAAAGAAGGTGGACTATTTAGGATTTCATAGCCGAAAAAAATTAAGAACCTCTGGTCCAGATGCAATCTAGATCTAATAGTATATAAAGTAAATCTAAAGCGAATTCATTAGAAACCTGGTGACTTCTCACCGATAAAATGTTTCTTGATAGACCATTTCGGGTTTGATATATGAATCAAGCCCCTATTGTTTATACAGAAGAACAAAACGGTCAAATGTGCGGTACATACATTGTTATGAAATGAAAAGTCAAGTTCTTAGCTTGTCTTTTGCAAGAACCACCGGAGAGGGACTTATCCAACCACCGAAAACCTCTTCTAATTCGATTGCCGTCGCTATCGTAAGGTGATCTTTATAATATCCACTTATGGCCTGAATACCAAACGGTAATCCGTGGCTCAATCCTGCTGGTATCTGAGTGGACGCAAACCCTAAAATACTGAATATACACGTGTACGCTATGTTTGGATACTTTGGGATGGTCATCAGGTAATGGGGAGGAGTCTCGGGATGAGTCGGTATCAAGAAAATGGCATCTTCCTTAAAGATTTCAAGAAACTTCTTCTCCATACTTCGGTATTGCTGGAGACAAAAATGATATAATTTGTCTTTACTTCTTCTTTCAATCATTGCCAAGAAAATTGATGGCAATGTGTGGTTTGACATACGAAATAGACTTTTTAGCAGTTCTAACCACAGATTGATTTTACCGTCTTTACCGGCTAGAATGTCTTTGACGGAACTGATTCCTCTTTTTAGCAATTTGCACTCCCACATGGGAAATGCATACTCTAGTTCATCCATTTCTAAGCGTGTTGGCGTCACGCCGTACGTTGTTTCGAAGTGTTTCACAGCCTGGAATTTTAAAAAATTTTTGACAGTTAAAGTAAGCAAAAAATATTAAATTATGTTTAAAATGAGAGAAAAAACAAAATAAGTTCTTAGTACTGTAAATATAAACAAATCTTGAACAAAAATTTTTGAAACCAGCCTCGCAAATTAGTTCGTTATATGAAGTTACAATGATTCATTAATCGTTTCATGAATATCGGAATTTTTTGATAAACTTTTCCAACACAGCACCGATTACTATATTGAAAACGCAACATTTAGCAGAAAGGTTTGAAGTACCTTCAAGAAAAAGTACCTTATAACCAAAAGTAATAAAAGCAGAGATGAAGCGTGAGACAAAATACGCTAAAAGTGTTGACCAATAACCTCTCTAGATTTGATATCTGATTCTTACCAAGCATGGTCTTGAAACTGCTTTAAAATGGTAATTTAAGTTTAAAAAATTACATACTTTGAAGCATTTATAACTGCTAAAGGTATTTTCATTCAGTTTATCGGTGGTGCGAAAAACTTCAAAACTGAATATATAAAAATAATTGGAAGTTAATTTTCTGAAATTTTAATAAGTCTTGAGAAAAGTCCGTTACCATTCGTTAATTTTTCCAGGTTATGGGTACCATGTGTTTGTTGAAGTATCCTAAAGCGTTCCTTGGATCTGAAAAGTATAATGAGTAATAATAATTAAAAGATATAGTCTGGCCGCTAAAAGATGAGTACTCAATCTAATTGAAAGCTACCTTATAAGAGCTCGTCTTTCTCCATTTTATTTTATTTGCCGTGTTCGCATCTACCAACCATCGCTGAGTTTCGAACTCAGGTTATCTTTTTGGGCGAGCTCTTTATCCCCTGAGTCACCACGGCTCTAATTCTTCACACTTTTTCATTTTGCATTTTATAACCGTCGTTGAACAGTCGACACAGTTTTGGGTTTACGACTACTAAAGTTCAACTCCGTAGCCTTGTAATTTAAAACCCAATCCAGAAGACAAGGGAGCTCCTGGATCAAGTATTGGAATCAAGTATCTCACGCCTTGTAGTTTCTTGAATCAGTTGAAAAATATTTTCAGGATGTTATTGCATTATCTCCATTGGAATATTAGGCCTAGGAGTGTACAAGGTTCCCCTTTGAAGCGTTGGAAAAAAATCCTCCCCCCCCCAAAAAAAAAGGTAGAATACTTGGCTCCTTAAATCATTCTTGCTTGACGATGAGTCGAAAATACAATATTTGATAGTGACAAGTGATTTATCCTTATCGGAAAAGAAGTGGAAGACATATGTGCATAAACAAAGTGGATAATTTCTATCATTAGCTACCACATTATGTATGTTAAAAAACAGAAATGGAATTATGTGATGTCTCCATACTAAAATATATACCATTCTCGCTGCAAATCTGAACCAAAATACCACTGAATGACCAAAATATTGTAGCTGTGGTCAGTCAAACGTATTTTTCAGTATGGTCCAGGGTGATGTTCTGTGAGAAATGTTTTAAATCATTCCATTTTCGCTATAATTGATGCAGAGTTAGAAAACAGAGATCAAGAATACAGAATTATTAAACATTAGAGAAGCTCATAAACTGTTAAAGATTAATTATGCGTCATTTAAACATATTTATGGACATAAAATTAGCATAAAATAAAACTATTCCTTCAACATAAGTAAGAAATTAAATGGTGTGTATTATGTATATTTTGAACATTTTTATTAAAACAAAAAATATACTATAAAATGTGAGTATTTTTTTAAGAAGTTGAATACAAAATTGAAATAATATGCAAAAAATGTAAACTTTTTTTCAAATAAATAAATAAATAAATAAAATAAAAATGATGAATTTCTTTTCAATTGCCGCTAGAAACAAACTATTAAAAATAATATTATAAATAACATAAATTTCAGAGAAACATCTTACCAACCTGGTGAATTTTATTTTTAGCATCTGGTGTTGAGCAATTAAGTTTCCCAGGAATTTCTTCCATGTAATAAATTTTTACATTCCGAAAATTCACCTTTAAAAATAAAGACTATTACACAAATATGAAACATATTATTATTTTTATAAAAATAATTCACTTGCCAATTACTTCAGACACTTTGCACAATTTATTTTCAATACTCTTTTAGTTTAGTTATACTGCCTGACCTTGACAATTATTCGTCAGAAATTGATAATAATTTTTTATTAAGTAATCGTTACGATCTCTGTATGACAGAGTCTGATTAGATTATTGTCATAAATGTTATGTTAATGGCGATAATCTGAGAACAGTTTTTATGTAACAAAAGAATAAGTTAGGAAATAATATGCATGTTTTGGCTCATTATTTAACTCTAAAGGAAAGTTAAATGTGGATCTGGATATGCAAATAAACTGTGAGTATTTAAGTATTAAAATTAAACACGTTTCTACACTTTAAGGTTTTTCTTTGTTAGCTAGGCCCTTATTTTGTATCAATATAATTTTAAGTTCATTCAACATTTGGAACAATAACATGAACTCTACCGTCTATGCTTATTGCAAAAGGCTTTAGTATCTTAAATTATGCTGATTTTTGGTAATCATAACCCTTAATATAAATTTTTATGAACCACGAGAAAAAGAAGTAAATGATCAGTGAAGAAACATCGCAGTTTAGAAAATGTTAATCTCAAACTTATGTTTAAAGAAATTTTTTATCTGAACCTGACGAACCATTAACGAGAAAGGCGAGATTCAAAACTTCAAAGCCCATTTATTTGCCAGAAGAAACTAAAAAAGGAGAAAAGACTGAAACATTGAAAACAACTTCAAACTTAGATGTTTAATTTCGTCCTTCTCAGTAGTAATTCGACAGAATTCGAAAACGTTTTTTTTTTCACCACTTATATTATTTCGTGACCCCTATTTTGCATACTTTTTGGATGTCAATTTTCGCCATATTACAGAAAACCTTGTCCACTAATAATTTGATATCTAAAATTTTTCTATAATTCTGAAAAATACTTACTCTTTTGTCCAGTGGCACTTTATTGCTGTTGTCAGATAAAATTCGCACCAATAAGGACAAATCTTTGGCGTATCGACACATTGGTCCTGTGCTAATGAAATCATCCAATAAGGCGTCTTCTTCTGCATCTTCCGGGGAGCAGTTTGATATATAATCTATTCAACCAAATCAATTCATTGAAATGTTACGTTGCAATCAAACAACTGAGAAAGCTGACAAAACATCTAAACTTCATGCCAACTTAACTTCGCATTGTTTTATTCTATTTTGCAATCATCGATAAACTGCGGAAGCAAATTTTTTTGAATTTACGACTATTAATGTTCAATTCCATAGCCTCGTAATTTTGAATTCAATCCAGAAGACAAGGGAACTCTTGGATCAAGTATTGGGAGAAATTTATCGTTGTGGAGGACTCTTTGATGGAACTAACCCGCATTTGCGTTACATAGAGTAAAAAGCCACTGAAACCCCCATGGTTAGCCAGATGGCAAGGGGACTCTAATACATGATCTGCCTACCACTGATGATATTTTACGTCAGCATTGTGGTCCGTGTGAATTGTATCGACCAGCCATCGCTGGGATTTGAACCAGGATCACATCATTGAGAGTGTCGAGCGCTTTATCCCCTGAGCCTCGACGGCTCAACTTTTTCGAATTGTTAAATGGAGCATGTATTGTGTTCTTTGAATATAATAATTTAATATTTTGAAACTTGGATAAAGAGTCGGTTTGTTCCTCGGAGCTTTTAACCCACTCCAAAATTCTTCAAATTTTAAGAAGTTTATCGTTTAACGTTAAACGTTTGTTAATCGCTTAACTGGTGATTTTTCGATTGATTCAATTAATAATTTTTACGTGACATCATATATCTTTTTGTTTATAATAATTCTTTTATCAATATTTCAAATATTTCTTTAAAGAAATTAAACTGCAATGAAAACAGTTAAAATCTTAAGGAAAAGTAAAATACAATTGACGATTTTTACAAGCTTGGGGAACACTTCCACTTAAAATGGTTTGACAATAAATGTGAGAAAACATGAAATTAAGATAATTTAGACGTGTTCAAATGTAAGTACATCTAAGTACATGTTCAAATACGCATGAGCAGCTCGTCTACAACAGGATAGCGTCTCTAGAGGCGTGCATTGACAATTTATGGAATTATCAATTTTTATGATGTGCTCTCTTCCTTCCTTCCAAGTTTGTATGTAGAGTTCATAAACACCCAATATATTAAGAGTTATAGTGAACTATGTCCCTGAAACTAACATGAGAGAACTAAATTCATAAATCTAATAGGCTTAAATCGCTAAAGGATTCTTTTCATGTTAATAGCAACATTTATCTCAAAACTATTGTTTATAGACTTGATTCATTTTAGCTCTGATTACGTTAAATAGAAACTGATCATTTCAAGGGGCAATTGTTATAGCAAAATCGATCTGCATTTGCCGACTTTACCAAATTATGATGACGCGAACTGAAGTATAAATATTTGAAAGACTCTTTTAAGGAGATAAACTTTTTATAATAATTGGGTACTTGGAACTCTAGAAAATTGAAGTGATTGATCTGATTTAATATGATTTGAATCACCTGATGCCCGATCAGGTGATTTAAATCAGATTTAATTGGATGACGGTAAGCGACGTCATGTACGTTTGTCGAACCTGATTAGCTTCTGAATTTACAAATGTCACCATTTAATAAATATGACGTACATTGTTGGTATCCAATTATATTAAACTATTTTTTAAGTTGAAACTTAAGTTCATAATAATAAGATACTCACTTCGGGAAGGCTTATGCCCGAAAATTCCACAAAATGATGATGGCATTCGTATGCTACCAGCCAAGTCGCTTCCAATACCAATAACAGCTGCAGCAGATGTTATTATAGCTGCTTCCCCACCTGAAAAATTATGACAAATTTGGTATGTTTAGTAAATAACAAGCCAATCGCTGTTTCATACAATTTACTTAATCTAACCGAAAAGTGTAGTCTTAATTGGCCATTTCCATTGTTGCCATTTTCCACGCTTTCAGTTTAAGGTACTTTGTATTGGTAGCGATGTAACAGTTGAATTTGCAATTTGAAGCAGAAATTGTCTTACCTTCGCGAAAAATTAATATTTCTTAAAATTAGATAAGGATTTGGATTCATTTACTTATAATATTTATGAGTAGTGGTAGTCAAAATAATACGATTTTGTTAAATAAAATATAAATATTAAAGGTATATATTTTATTACCAGTTTAAGTACAAAAAGAAAATCTCAAAATAATCTGAAGAAAATCAATCAGAAGATTCGGCAGCTATGGTTCAGACACTTTCCCCATTGTGTTAATAGTTGCACAATGTCATGCTCGCAAAAACCATTGACTATAGTTTGGATAAGCTGCGCATCTTGATCACTTCGTTTGTTTGAAACCCGTAGTCCTTTTTTGAGCTGATGGAAAATGTAAGACACATCAAAATAGATGTGGGATTAAGTTCATTATTTGAGTTTCTGCCGAAGTTCATTGGTTATATTTGCTGTTTGCAATCTAGCATCATCATGCAAAAGAATGTGTTCANTCTCTTCGTTTGTTTGAAACACGTAGTCCTTTTTTGAGCTGATGGAAAATGTAAGACACATCAAAATAGATGTGGGATTAAGTTCATTATTTGAGTTTCTGCCGAAGTTCATTGGTTATATTTGCTGTTTGGAATCTAGCATCATCATGCAAAAGAATGTGTTCAACTAGACGTTAATGATGATATTTCGATTTCGTTGCCTTTATGAGCTTTGTTAAATCTTTCAAATAATACTTAAGTTTTATAGCTACAAGAAACTAAAATAGATGAACCTTTTGAGAATCTTATCATCATTGTGCGTTCTTTTTAGAAACGTAACAATTATATATTACTCAAACTTCCTCATTTTGTTTTTTTATGCTATTATATGGATCCAGTGCAATAAGGTTTACATTAAAATTTATAGAATTATTACTACATGAACTTTGGTTCTTGTGTTATCATATGGATTTTGTAAAACGAATTTTGCATGAAAAAAATATAGATTACTGCTTGAACTTCCTCCAACTGTTCTTGTGTTATCATATTAATTTTGTTAAACGACTTTTGCATACAAAATACGGATTACTACGCTGAATTTCCTCTAACTGTTCCCTTATTATCATGTGGATTTAGTAAAACGAGTTTTGACAAAACAGTTATGGATTACTCCCTAAACTTCCTCCAACTGCTCTTGTGTTATCATACGGATTTAGTAAATCGAGTTTTGCGTGAAAAAAATATGGATTACTACTTGAACTTCCTCCAACTGCTCTTGTGTTATCATGCTAATTTTGTAAAACGACTTTTGCATAAAAAATATGGATTACTACCCTGAATTTTCTCTAACTGTTCTTTTATTATCATACGGATTCAGTAGAACGAGTTTTACCAAAACAGTTATGGATTACACCTTGAACTTTCTCCAACTGCTCTTGTGTTATCATACGGATTTTGTAAAACGAGTTTTGCATAAAAAAATTATGGATTACTACCTGAACTTCCCCCTACTGTTCTTGTGTTATCATATGGATTTTTAGACATGCCAAAGACAAGGTTTGCACTCTCCCACCACAATAACGTTTCTGGAACGTTTGTAACAGTCACAGGTATTGCTCCAGCTTTTCTATATAGTGCTGTAGTATCGGCATCTTGTGCAGCAACTGCATTTTTCGATTTATAATAGCCACAAGTTTGGGCCATTCCTAAAGATAAAAAAAAATCTCCACAATAAAACAAAATTTTAAAGATTTATTTTCAAAATCTGGTTTAGTTTACTTATTCTTATCATTTTCATTGCTTCTTATCATTTGCTACATACTTTAAAGTATCTTTATTAGTTAATACAGATTTTAGTGAAAATAATACATCAAAATATTTTGTTTTATAATGAAGTACCAATAAAAATATGTATTAATAACATAAAAAGTCAATAAAACTGTATTATCCAAAATGTAAAATTTAGGTCTACTTTTTTTTAACAGAAAATAATAAAATTAATCAATAATCATAATTAATGTAATAGCTATTAAATTAAAGCTTTAAATTATTTTTGAATCTCTTTATTGCAGTTTGTAAGGTTTTGGTTAAAAATTAATAAAGTTCTGGAAGTTTTCAGTATATGTTTATTGAAAATATACCAAATATGGTGTTGTGTGTTTCTGTGGTCACTAAACACAAATTATTAAAACTGATAAATTAAGAGTTTTATAGACAAATAGTTATTCTCTTAAGTTCTGATAAAAGTTGTACAAAAATACAGTTTATTTTAATAATTTCTGCTTTAGTTCTATACTACGGAAGAAAATATTGCACACAAGCTTCATATGTTGGAAGGTATGCTGCCACACAAAGAAAAATCAACGTTTTATGCACAAGTTTTATGCAAAAAAACTTTTATCCGAAAAAAAATTTTGTTTTATCAGATTTTTGAAATTTTATTTTAGATTTCATATCGTTTAATTTATGGAAAATTGTAGTCAATTGAAGCACTTACATTGTCTAACAAGCTTCATATGTTGGGGAAGGTATGCTGCCGCGCTAAGAAAAATCAACGTTTTATGCAAAGAAACTTTTATCCGAAAATAAATTTTGTTTTATCAGATTTTTGAAATTTTATTTTAGATTTCATATCGTTTGATTTATGGAAAATTGTAGTCAATTGAAGCAATTACATTACCTAACAAGCTTCATATGTTGGAAGGTATGCTGCCGCGCAATGAAAAATCAACGTTTTATGCAAAAGTTTTATGCAAAAAAACTTTTGTCCGAAAAAAAATTTTGTTTTATCAGATTTTTGAAATTTTATTTTAGATTTCATATCGTTTGATTTATGGAAAATTGCAGTCAATTAAAGCACTTACATTGTCTAACAAGCTTCATATGTTGGAAGGTATGCTGGCGCGCAAAGAAAAATCAACGTTTTATGCAAAACTTTTATGCAAAAAAACTTTTATCCGAAAATAAATTTTGTTTTATCAGATTTTTGAAATTTTATTTTAGATTTCACTTACAGTGTCTTTACATTTACACTGCAGTGTCCAGGAAGAAAATTCTCGGCAAAATGACAATGCATATATACATATATATACTGTATTTAGAAGATAAAAGATAATACATATGCTTAAGGTACCTTTTACTCCTATAGCTTCTTTGCACGTAAAAGGTACTCCGAGTAACGGTGTATCTCTCTCAATATCATCCAGAAGCTTTTCATTTTTATCCAAAAAGATATCGATATTTCTTGCATCTTTCAGTGCATATTCATATCTCTCGTCACAAGCTGCATTAATAAAAGGATGTACCTCCCGGGATCTCTCCACGTAAGCTTTCATTACATCCTCACATTTTACCTACATTGAAAAACTTTACTTATCATACTTTTTCAAGTTTGTGTACTAACTTACCGTCACGAGAAAAACTCTCTCAGGGATCCTTATCCAAGAAAAAGAAACAAAAAATTGGGAGCAAAAACATTTAATTTCGGAAGGAGTAAATAAGATCTTATTAATTAATTAATATGCTATACAGGCAAAATTATTATCTTATTAATTAATATCCATAAATACAAAATTGTTTCATGCCTGGAAAAATATTTTACTCCTGTCAGAAATATGATGGGAAATGAATTGATTCTACTATCAGTTTTTCCCCTCTTCCGAAGCAACACAATGCGTGTGTTTTCCTCTAGTCTGTAGGTCAATAACATGACGCTCATCCTGCTTGTGATTTATAAATCAGGAATTCGAAATTAAAGCTTTAATTTATTAATTTATCAAAAATTCTTTCCTCAAATATGAGAGAGAATCATTTTACACGTCGTTTCTCTGCTACTGAAAATCCTGCTATGTAATTAAAATTTATTGGACATACATATAGGAATTTGGATTGAATTGGCTTCATATGAGATGCTGCGGAGCTACTATCTACGCAGGGTTAGCGGTGAAAAAGGGCAACTGAAAATAAAAAAATGTGGCGATTAAAAAATTAAAAACATTTGAAAAGAATCTTTTTGGTCTAATTACGTATAATTTAAAATGGAAGTCATAGTGGTAGTTACTATTGAACATTTAAAAAGATTGTGAATAAATAAAAGTGAATTGAGTTTCTACCACTTTTTAAATTTTTAGTCATCCGTGGCACGCCTGTTCAGACCAACGGATGCTTCGTTTCTTTATCTGATATGTGTGGCCGTAGGCAACTGAGACAAATGGTGTGAAAGGCATTAATAGCAGCTTAATATCATGATATAGTAATAGTAACATTGAAAAATGATGGAACACTTTTATACTAACTTCAACATCAACAATTTTTCCTTCAGTAATAAATGTTTTGGAAGTTTTTACATGGCAAAATTGTAAGCCTTTCTTTTCCTGATTTCCTTTATTATAACAATACAATGAAGAAAAAATCATCCTACAAAATAATTGTTGGTATAAACTTGAGAAAGGTTACTGTATTCCATTGCACATTTTGTTTAATCTGATCTTTGCATGAGTAAAAATGACATTATTTTGAAAAGCTTCACGCATGATCTTTCAAATTTCGTCAACAGTTTTGCCATGTAAAATCTACGAAAATATTGGTTGATGAAAGAAAAATTGTTTACTTAGCGATAGTACGGAAGTGTTTCTATTATTTTGATCAACCCTTTTTTGTATTTTAAATTTAAGAATTATGGTGGATTTTCTCCCTTGGTCATCTCTCCTCTCTGGGAGTATCCATCATATTCGGCTGACCAATTCCAATAAAACAAAAAATGTACTGTATGTTTAGTGACTTTATTTAATGTTAAAATATTATAATAATGCATTTTTTTAGAAAAGTGTACCGAAAGGCAACAAAAATCAACATACGACACAAAATGTATAGTAACTTTCTAAAAACGCAAAGGAATTTTATAGTGAAAATGGAGCTTCAATGTTTATTTTTTTTCATTTTCTTTTGTGTCGTTTCTTTTTTTTTTATCCTTTCTTTTTTTTCGATTTTTCAGATATTAGTACAATAATAAAATCAGAGCCGCGATAGCTCAGAGGATAGAGCGTTCGCCTTCCAATGAGGCTAACCCAGTTCGAATCCCAGTGGATACGAATTCCGCAACCGGCTTGCACCGACCACAGTGCTGATGTGAAATATCCTCAGTGGTAGACGGATCATGGGTTACAGTCCCCTTGCCGTCAGGCTAACCGTGGGAGGTTCTCGTGGTCTTCCTCTTCATGTAACGCAAATGCGGGTTAGCTTAATCAAAAAGCCCTTCTCGAAGGCAAATTTCTCGCAATACTCGATCCAAGAGCTCCCTTGTCTTCTGGATTGGGTTCAAAATTACAAATCTACGGAGTTGAACATTAATAGTAGTAAACCCATAAAATTGGGTCGGCTGTTCAACGACGGTTATAAAATAAAATCAATTTGTTTTCTCATTTTAAATTCACATGAAGAACATGGTTTTAGAAATTTTTTTTTAAAAAAAATACTTGTTTATTTTCTGTTATAAAATAAGAACATTAAATTTTTCTTAGCTTCAATATTTGGCCAATACGTCTTTGATGCTGTATTTTTTTAAATCTTTTTTTCAAAAATTAATGCTAAATCACAACCGTGGAATTTGAACTTATATTTAAAATTAAATCAGTTAGATAATAAAATAAACAATGTATTTTTGTACAAAAGGACAAAATTAAAAAACAATCATTCTTACCTGGCGCTTTCGAATTTTTTCAGCAAGTTCGGAAGCTGTGTAAAGTAATAAAGGATTGCGTATGGGAGGTAGTGGCTTTGTAGGTCCCATGAAAATTCGGTACAAAATCGAAAGAATTTTGTCAGAGAATGGTCGAGTGAATGTTATAATGATTCTCAAAATGTCGCCAATCGAACGTGCCACCTAAAGAGAAAGAACAGGTAAAATTTGCAAAAAAATATACTTCAGTATAACAAGCAATCACTTCTTAGGGAGGAGTGTGCTAAGACCTGGTATCTCGAATATATTGGAATTAGTTCTCTTTTCTATGGGATAAACTCTGAATTACACCTTACTAGTGAAGAAGGACCTACCATATTAGCATGCTCTTGTCAGTTAATTTACGGAGCCTGAATGGATAAGTTTGTTTTATTTTGTGAACTAACTAATATTCTCTTGTTCTTAAGCTACCTTTATTTTTCCTTAGAGATATAAAAATTAGTTTTAGTCCAGCTTATAATACGTTTACTAAAGGTTCATACCCAAACAAATTATAGTAGCACTGTTCTGTTTCGTTTCGATAACCTCTGCTCTCGGGATAAGACTGGGTACTCAATTTATGTGTGTCTCGGCCCACGAAAGCTACAGTGCAGCAGAGGAAGAAAACAACTACACCTAAGGCTGAACAAAGATTTTACAGGCCCAGGGACAAAATTTAAGGATTCTTCAAAGTACAGAAAAACTTATTTTCTTATTTTGTAGAATTTTTAAAGAGTCTTTATACGAAATCATGGTTTTATATCAATAAAAGGAAATTCTAAGCAACTATTTTTGGAGAAAACTAATTTAAAAGCACTATATTTAATTAGAATTTTATGTTTTTATTTTTCCCACGGAGAAACTCTGCTCTCTTGATATGACTGGGTACTCCCTTCATGTGGGCCGAAGAAGGCTACAGTGCAGCGAATGAAGAAAACAACGACATCGAAGGCTGAACAAAGATTTTGGAGGCCCCGGGACAAAAATTTAAGGATTCTTCAAAGTACAAAAAGCCTTATTTTCATATTTGTGGTATTTTTAAAGAGACTTTATACAAAATCGTGGTTTTATGTCAATAAAAGGAAATTCTAAGTAATTTTTTTGAGGGAAAAAAAAAGAAACACATTTATAAGCACAATACTTAATTAGAACTTTATGTTTTTATTTTGACCACAGAGAACCAAGAAAATTATGTTTTGTAGATGTTTACAGGAAGTTAATTAAAAAAAAGGAAAGGAAGGTCTCAAGGGGAAAAAAATGATAAAATTAGAGAGTTGGGTGAGGGACAGACAGAAATGAAACTAGACATAAATTTTTTCTAGTTTCTGAATATTACACTTGAAAATGCGCGAAACTTTTAATGATTATAAAGGAGTAAAACATCACTCTTGAAAATATCTAATATATTTTCAGAAAATCACAAAAATCAATTTTGCCTTCGTAAACTTTAGAGGTCCCTAATAGAGGGCCCTAAAATTATACCATCCCTGATTAAACTGGCTCTGATTGGAAATGATCGTTTAGTTTCCGAAAACTATTAATGGAATATTATTTGTAAATTTTTGTAAAATATACTGTCATAGTTTTTTTTCCAGAGTTATTTAAAATATAACAAACAGATTTTTTTTTACGAAAAAAAAAATAGAAAAAAAAGATGACGTAACGGGAGAATTATGAACTAGATTGTTTGAAAGGACCACAATTCAGTAATATTAACAGTTTGAAGGTTGAAAAGATTCAGAGGTACTTCACTGTCTCTGTGTGTAATAGAACTCTCTCAATATTTATATTAGCTCTAATGTTATGTTTAGCTTCTATTTATTCTTTATGAAAGATTTCAATAGTATAAAATAAGAAAATATTTCTCTGGTCAATATTTAAATATAACATCAGTCTTAGCAACTCTTTAATACCAAATTCTTTGCAAAAAAACAACTCCTCTAAATTATGAATATAATATTAAATTAAGTCCCAATAATACTTGCGGAATTAAACAAAAAGCACCAAAAACGTTTTGATCTTGTGACAAAAGGCACTGAATGTTAAGTTTATTAAAATTAGTTTGAAATAATGCTTTAAAAGTGCAATGAAAGGCTACAAAAATCAACATACGGCACAAAATATTTAAATATTCTTGATAATAGTGATGAGGATAATAAAACAATTTTCTTACAAACTTCTCGAAAGCCATTTCTAATTATTCTTTAAGAAATAATTTTATGATTTTAACAAATATTTCAATAACTAAATAATACAGACAAATAGAGTTCACAAATATTTAACTAAATGATTTCAAATACTAAATGATATTACCAACATGATCCATTTTACACAAATGCTGTTTGTTATCGCTCTTTGAAAGCTAAAATACTTGAGATAAATATCGTCGGCGATTGTTAATTTTGCAATTTAATTTTTAATTAATCAATTTTTAAATAAATTAATTTTTTTGTTTATCAGATATCCATATCGAGGCCAAGTTGTGAAATCTGTCTAGGTTCCTAGGTGGAATAAAAATGCAAATAATTTACTAAGAGATTTATTTAGTTAAAAAAAAAAAGATTAGAGTNGAATTAAAAATTAGTTTAAAATTTTATGTTAAAAGTATATATAATAACAGTAATTTTAAAAAAGTGTAAAAAGGACAACAATAAAATGAACAAACAAAATATTTAAATAAATATTGTTGATAATAGTGATAAAGATAGCCAAACGATCTACTTACAATTCTCTCGAAAGCCATTTCTATTTGTTCCTTAGGAATAAAAAAAAATTGTTTGGTGTTATTTTAACTAATATTTGAATAACTGAACAATGCAGAAAAACACAGTTAAGAAATAATTAACCGAATGATTTTAAATACTGCTAAATGATATTGAGAACATGATTTATATTACACAAATGCTGTTTGTTACCGTTCTATGAAAGCTAAAATACTTGACACAAAAATCGTCTGCAATTGTTTATTTTATGAGTACTTTATCAGATGCTCTTCTTCGAGGCTAAGTAGTTAAATCTGTCTATATTCCAGGATGTAAAAAAAAAGTTAACTTACATAAGAGATTTACTTCTTGAAAAAGGAAAAAAAGCATTAAGATTCTAGACAGGTGACAAAAGAATTTTTTAAAAATAGTATACACTTTTGATTCTATGAAAATGATTGAGAAGATTCCCGGTTATATTTTTTTATTAATCAGTAATGACCGTCTTACGCAACGTCATGAGTTATATAAAAGGTAAGTTTTCTTTTTTTAATGAGGTGATGTCTATTTTCAGATAATTTGTTACTTTATATAATCCCATGATTTTTACTTTATATACTTTATATACATGATTTTAACTTTGTTACTTTATATAATCCCATGATTGCTGTTAATAATTTTCTTATATTTTGTTGCGCAATTTGTTTTAAAATAGAATCAGAAGAAAAGTTTGTTAGAGGAATGGGAATTGCTTTCACAACTTTGTTGCGCAATTGCATTGAAAATGAATAAGATAACTAATAACTAAGTTTTTATGTTTGTGTACACGCATACACAGACAGTAAAGCATGAAACGGATTGTTAGGAATAATTTTGAACCTGTTGATCCGGCTTTTAAAATCTAATAATCCACTGTTATTTTAGTGTTGTGGTTTATACATTTCTTTACATTATGTTGCGAAATTTGTTTTAAAACAAAAGCAGAAAAAAAGTTTACCCGAGGAATGGGAATTACTTCCACAATTTTGCTGCGTGATCTCATTGAAAATAGATAATATAACTAATTAAAGTTATTATGCTTGTGTGTACGCATATAGGACGAATTCTAAAAATATTCAGGTCACACGAGCAGTGATAGAAAGACAGTCAGAAGAGATCAAAAAATTAAAAGAAGCAGGCAATTTTGGAACATCTTAGAATCAGTTGTTTCATTTATTTGTTGAGACTGGTTTTTTGATTGTAAGGCGTGTACTAATCCATCACGGGAAATGAAAATCATATAATCCTTGTTGATGTGTTTTTAATAAATTTTTTACAGCTTAAATATATTTTATTGATCGCAGCATCGGGATAAATTTATTTACCTTAAAGGAATCGTGTTGTGTTATTTATTATGGCTTTCTTGGAATGAGCAAAAAAATGCGATTTAGTGGAGTAAAATGAGGAGTTAAGGGAAAATGTCAAAGACAATATTATTGTGTGATTTAATACATTTCATAACTTAAAAACGACAATTTGAACAAGACTGGTTCACTTTTACTAACAAACCAAGTGGTCCATCAAATATTGGCACTAATCAGCGTCTAACTATTGGTACTGGAGATATCTATACTACTCAGCGGAATACGTAGGATATCCACAGGTTAAATGTACCTTTATATAGTAATTTTGGAGGGTCAGCCACAGATTACAGATTCTCAAATAAAAGAGAGTCACTTATCATCTTTTCATTCACCTGATATAACAAAATTAACAGCAAGAGAATCTGAAGAATAAATTAACAGCCATGACCAAGTTGAAGAAATTTTATTAAAACTGTTTAATTTAAGTCCTGGAAAATTACGGAAGAAATCTATCAAAGAGCAAAGACACCAAATGATAAAAAAAATTCTTCTTTAAAAAGGGTCTCAATAGTACAGGAAATATTCTCTGGGTACTCAGCCTACCATGCAAAGTGCAATGAAACACTTGATAACAGCCATGTATTTCATTAAAATATCCATAGGTGATTCTAGTGATTGATAGAGGATCTGTGTC
Source organism: Parasteatoda tepidariorum (assembly GCF_043381705.1). NCBI lineage: Eukaryota > Metazoa > Arthropoda > Arachnida > Araneae > Theridiidae > Parasteatoda > Parasteatoda tepidariorum. Next base: position 51,563,188 of record NC_092212.1, read on the forward strand.
GATGATTAATGCACTTTTTACTATTTTTGTAGATCTAGTTTCCTAAGACAAATCTAATGGGATCAAGGAATATCTTGATGTTTTTCAATTAGTCAGGTGCATGAAAAATCAGNCTTAAATAAAAGAGAGTCACTTATCATCTTTTCATTCACCTGATATAACAAAATTAACAGCAAGAGAATCTGAAGAATAAATTAACAGCCATGACCAAGTTGAAGAAATTTTATTAAAATTTTTTAATTTAAGTTCTGGAAAATTACGGATGAAATCTATCAAAGAGCGAAGACACCAAATGATAAAAAAATTGCTTCTTTAAAAAGGGTCTCAGTAGTACAGGGTACTCAGCCTACCATGCAAAGTGCAATGAAACACTTGATAACATCCTTGATAACAGTCATGTATTTCATTAAAATATCCATAGGTGATTCTAGTGATTGATAGAGGATCTGTGTCGATGATTAATGCACTTTTTACTATTTTTGTAGATCTAGTTTCCTAAGACAAATCTAATGGGATCAAGGAATATCTTGATGTTTTCAATTAGTCAGGTGCATGAAAAATCAGTTCTTTTTAATTTTTTTTTAACTTCTTTTATTTCATTTTATTTTATAACCGTCGTTGAATAGCCGACCCAGTTTTGATCTTACGACTACTAATGTACAACTCCGTAGCATTGTAGAATTGAGCCAATCCAGAAGACAAGGCAACGCCTGGATCAGTACCCCCAGAGGTAGTTGGTATGATTTGTTATGGGAGCATGGAGGACTTAGTGACTCGACGTATTTTTAACGTGCATCAGTCACCATTTTCTACACGGGGAGTCTTTTGCCGATGGGGATTGAACCCACTACCCCTTGTGCATGGGCCCAGTGCTCTACCTACCAGGCTGTCCTGTCCCCTTCTTTTATTTTATTCAATTTTTGTGAATGTCCATTTCATTCAGAGTTTAAAGAAATAAAATTAAGTAAAAGTTCTTTTGCTTACGCCTGGCTAACTGAAAAGTACCAACTACTTTTATGCGCATGTTAAGTTTTTTGATCGATTTGGCATAAATGTTCAGCATACTTCAGTTAAGTTCGTCACCCACAGTCAAACTTTGTGTAAATGTTTCATAGAACTGTCAAGCGGATCTTAACCAATCGGAACCTGTTTCGAATCAGGTTTCTACCATTTGCTCTTTTAACTTTGCGTACTATGATACAAGAAAAAGATTATCCCCATNAAATTTATAAAAAGAACCTGCAAGTGTCACTCTAAGCTGTAAGTTTACTGTCATCTCTGGCTGACGTTTTTACAGTTTTTATTTTCCCAATATTTAGCTTCACATCATCCTCATGCATCAAAATGAATTATGTGTCTGATTAGAGAAAAGCAATTTTACAGTGATACCGTGGCCAGCTATTTCACCAGATCTGAACACAATTAAAAATTTATTGAGTACTAAAAATATCCAGCTAACAGAAGCATTGATAGAAAAACGGTGCACTGAGATCAACAACCAGATCATAGAAAAATTAAAAGAAGCTGATAATTTTGGAACGAATAAGTTCTCACTATTAATTCTAAATAAATTAGTTAAGAGTTGTTAATTTTTGTTGAAACTGTTTTTTTCCTCCTATTTCAAGGTGTTGTGCTAACCGTGATGGAAATGATATAAGCTTTGTTAATGTTTCAAATAATTATTATTATTATTTCTTTTTAATAAAATATTTCTGTTCAGCTTGAATCGGTAAATATACAGATAAAACATACAGATGTTCTGATATTTTACTATTTTGGTTCATATCTTTATTTATTTATTATATTTTTTATGTAATTTGTTTTAAAATTGAAGATGAAAAAAAAGTTTTCACGAGAAATTGGACTAACTTTCCCAACTTTGTTAAGCAATGACTTAGCTAACCAAATAAATGAAATAATTAATTTAAGTTATTGCGTTTGTGTATTCAATCCCTAAAACGAAAAACGGAACATAACGGAAATAATTTTTAATCTAATGATCCTATTTCTATGTACTGAAATGTGATTAATAGTTTGCATACTAATAGACTATGAGAGTAAAAGTTTTCGAATTCATAACTTGAATTTCTTTCTTCTGAAAATATACCTGAATAACCACTGAGAACCTGAATAACCGCTTTTTGCAGTCTTGGGTATCATTGTTTCTTTGAATAAGAGTCAAATTATACGAAGAACATTTAAAACTTCGTACTCTTTTGATACTATATTTTTAATGTTTGCACTTTTCATTAGATATCGTAAATTATCTTTTATTTATTATCTTCTATCTATTATCTTTTATTTAAAATATTAGGATAATTAAAAAGTTTGTTACTAAAATTATCTTACCTTATTTATTTTTGTTTTATACTTACCTAAAATAAATAAAAATTTAACGAGTCAAATTTACATATTTCACACTATTTTTAAACACTAAAAAATCAAAATGAAGCATAAACTGATTCGACAATTTATTTAAAAAAATTGAAATATGAGAATAAAATTTTATGCGGTTCAAAATTAAAATATTTTATAATGAACACTAAAATTCAAGTACAAATGAAGAAAAAAGCTACTTAATATTTTTCAAAACCACCTTTAGCATTGATCACTGCGTATAAACAATCTTCCATAGAATAGAAGAACATTTTTTTTGCTGTCTGCATTAGCGCTAGTAGACTTAATGTTCTCAAATAGCTCAGCTTTGTTTCTAGGAACAATTCTTCCCAGTTCTTTCTTTACTATTTTCAAAAAATTTAAATTTGATAAGCATCTGGTGTATTAGCTAGTCATGGTAGCACTATAATTTTGTTTTGCTCCAGTCAGATTTTAGTTGATTTTGTATGAGGCGAGCATAAATCTTGTTTGAAAATAAAATCGTTCTCAAATATTCATGCAGCGCTCGAGAATATCTTGATATATCTTGATATCTGAAGCAACTTTTACCTTTCCAGGTACGTTTATGCTAATGTAACTTAACACTATCTCACTATAGCTGCAAACAACCGCACATTTCAAGCTTTCTTTAATAAATTTTTCATGTAATCTCTCTATTATTATTTCATCCACCAAACTCGAACGCTTTGACAACCATAAGACACGCATGGACATACTTTCGGCACTAAATATAGTTTTGCAACTCCATAAGTATCTTGATTTTCACCATCTTATTCTTGCAAGCTTTTGTTTTACAGTCGTTAGTGGTTTTGTTTCTGGAACACAAGATTGAAACTTAAATTTGAAGACGCCTTGCTGTCAATTTAGAAACATTAATTCTATCCTTCTTCTTTCCATTTTTTGATCATTAATTCCATCCTTCTTCTTTCCATTTTTTGATCATTAATTCCATCCTTCTTCTTTCCATTTTTTGATCATTAATTCCATCCTTCTTCTTTCCATTTTTTGATCATTAATTCCATCCTTCTTCTTTCCATTTTTTGATCATTAATTCCATCCTTCTTCTTTCCATTTTTTGATCATTAATTCCATCCTTCTTCTTTCCATTTTTTGATCATTAATTCCATCCTTCTTCTTTCCATTTTTTGATCATTAATTCCATCCTTCTTCTTTCCATTTTTTGATCATTAATTCCATCCTTCTTCTTTCCATTTTTTGATCATTAATTCCATCCTTCTTCTTTCCATTTTTTGATCATTAATTCCATCCTTCTTCTTTCCATTTTTTGATCATTAATTCCATCCTTCTTCTTTCCATTTTTTGATCATTAATTCCATCCTTCTTCTTTCCATTTTTTGATCATTAATTCCATCCTTCTTCTTTCCATTTTTTGATCATTAATTCCATCCTTCTTCTTTCCATTTTTTGATCATTAATTCCATCCTTCTTCTTTCCATTTTTTGATCATTAATTCCATCCTTCTTCTTTCCATTTTTCGATCATTAATTCCATCCTTCTTCTTTCCATTTTTTGATCATTAATTCCATCCTTCTTCTTTCCATTTTTGATGCAAATATCGTACTGTTCTGGAAGTTTTTTTTTTAAACTAAGCTTAAGGTTTGCCACCTCTAGATGGCAACACGATATAGCAACAAAACAAAAGAATTGAAAAAGAGAAGAGATGTCGAAGATGAGAACGAGGATAAGAACAGAGGATGAGCGGAGCGGTTTTTGAAAGATGTGATTTATAATTATTTCTTTATTATTTTTATTTTATGTTTTCGGTTTGGGATGGGGCATAAGTATGTGCTATAATAAATTTGTTTTCTGCTACAGATACAGTTCAGCGTGAAATCAATTTCACATTATGGAAATTTATAAAAAGAACCTGCAAGTGTCACTCTAAGCTGTAAGTTTACTGTCATCTCTGGCTGACGTTTTTACAGTTTTTATTTTCCCAATATTTAGCTTCACATCATCCTCATGCATCAAAATGAATTATGTGTCTGATTAGAGAAAAGCAATTTTACAGTGATACCGGGAACAGCTATTTCACCAGATCTGAACTCAATTAAAAATTTATTGAGTATAGAAAAGAAAAAAATGTACGAAGGTGCTCTTACAGACAAAACTTAGCTAGTGGAGATTAAGTCTACTTGGGCTAATGCGGTTAAAAAAAAATTAAAAAAAAACTTGCTTGTTCCATACAAGATTGTTTATATGCAGTGATCGAAGTTAAAGGCGATAATGTAAAATTTTAAACAACTTATTTTCTTAATTTATAATTAAATTGTAGTGTTTATGATGAACCATTCTAAAAGTTTGGACCTAATGAAGTTTTATTCTAATATTTTGATTTTTTTTCAAAAATGAATTGTCGAATTATACTATATTTTGATTTTTAATGTTTACAAATAATACGGAATATGTAACTTTTCAATTAAACTTAAATGCTTAAAAATAAATTAACAAAATAAGAATATTTTTAATGTCGAATTTTTAAATTTTTCTAACATTTTGAATCAGAGGTGCATTTTCAATATTTACGTTGATTTCTTTCAGTTTAAAATTGATTCATGTAATTTTTTTCGTGAAATTTATAATTTGTTTCAATGCAATTATGTATGTTAAGATGTATGTTTTGTGTGACTTAATTTATAGACTAGAAAAATTGTTATTGATTCAAAATTTAATATTTTTCAGAGATGTTTAAAAAAAAAAAAAGAGACAGAACAGGAAAAAAACAAAATAAGAGATCTTAAAAAAAGAAAAGAGAAAAAAAAGGCGAAGAAAATATATCTAAAAGGGTCAAGCTATAAGAAGATAAGAAGTCAAGCTAATTCAATTTAGTTTCCGATCAGTAAATAAATTTAATTAGTGCTGATACTTAAGTATTTGCGTTATCTTTTGATAGTTTTAAAAACTAAGTTATATTTCGGTTTCCAAACTGTAGTGGCGTCATCTATTATTGTTTTGGGAAACTAGTTTCTTTTTCATATTTGATCAAGCTTAGGAATTTTACCTTTAGAGTTAAGTCGAAAATTTGATAAAATTGATTGCGTGTAATGATTAATAAGATTCGAATAACAATTTTTTAGACTTAATTTTGAAAAATTTATTTCATTTAAAAGTTAAAACGTTTATTACGAAAGGAACCATGTACTCAAATCAAAGAACATGGTTCCCTTCAATTTTTTCTTTTCCCTTTCCTCTAATTATTGCGAAGGCTAAAACATTGTATAAGAAAATAAATCCTTACAGTAGTAAGTTTTCTAAATGTAGTTCTATTGCAATTTGACAGTCTGAAAAAAGCGAATCGAAATTCATTTAAATGTTTGGACTATTTCTCAAACATTTTTTTCATTTTATTTTTTAATACAAAGCTGTTTTCATGAAAAAGAAAAAAAATTAAAAAAATTTTATTACACTTTTTAAATGCATTAAATTTATTTAATCATAAATATAATGATACTTAAAATCAATGCTCCATTTAAATGTGTAAAATATCACAAAATAAATGATCGTTGTAGTTGCAATCCATAATAAATATTCGTTAAATGTTAAGGTTTATTTACATTATCTTTCCCCTTAGCTTTTTTATATTTTCACAATACATCACAAGCTTGTCAAATTGCTACTCCAGCCTCATACGTTTAATATTATTCAAAAAATTTGTATACAATTTTTTTAACCTTTGTTAAAAATCATCGATTTGGAAATGTGTGTACATTTCTGAGTACAGCACTAATACATAGCACTGTATTAAATATTGTATTCTGTATGCGTGTTAATAAGTTTCCTTATATAACCGAAAATGGCAATAGGCTGAAATCGTCCTTTCTCATTATTGTGCCAATATATTCGGTCCAAAAAAAAACCATATAATGGGATCCTTAAATTAATCTGGAAATATTTGACTGTCATCAATTCAGAATTAATAAAAGTTAAAGGGAAGTTACCTGTGTTAACTACTTATTTGTCTCTTATTCAAGGGTATCTTTTTTTACTTTTTTTGTTAACAGAGATATTTAATCCACGTTTTTAAATAATATCTTTAACTATTTTTAATAATTATACAATTATATTTAACTTAATTCATTATTCCAGCTCTTTTTTTTGGATATTTTTATTTAAACTTAAAATAACAATCTCATTCAAAATTATAACTTAAAACTAAATAAGATGTACATTTATTATATTAAAAAGAAATTCTATGGCATCACCTTATTTTATAACATTTTGCGATAAAAATATTTAACTTCCAATGACTAAACTGTAAATAGTTTACAATTAGTTTTTGATCAAGTTCCTTTTATTTTTATAATATATATTATGAGAAAGTGTGTGTATCAACTAATACGATTGAAAAAAATTGAAATGGTAAGGAAGCTGTCAACTAACTTTTGCCAAATTGCTAATTAATTTCTTTGACGAAATTTTTTTGACTAGTTTTCATGTGAATGAAGTTCCAATTATAGCTGAGAAAAAGTATTTGGTTTTAATTTTATCCCAATGTCCTTTGCGGAGCCCTATATGTGATAATGGAATAAAATTTTAGTTAAAAATGTTTTTAGCCTTAATTTTGATTAATTTATCTGGTACTCGTCAAAGCAATCATAGGGATTGGCAAGAGAGAGAGCAATTTGAATTTAAATATCGATATTTTGCTTTGTTTTCATCGTCATTTGGTATAAGTTTTCGAAATTTTTTTCAAAATGAAAATTGCATTTTCTTTCTTTTTTCTTGAAAAGTGCACATAAAATTGAAAATTTATTTTTCAAAAGTTTCTAAAATTAAATAAAAAGAGAATCATCGAAATCACGCCACAATGTTTTAAAATCATCTATTTGATGAAAATCATATTACAGTATTTTCAAAACATCCAGTGTCCACTGCAATCACATATATTAATGTGACATGTTAAAATGTTCAAATAAAAATTATTTTCGTTAATTTATAAGCTTACTGTAAGCAGTGTTATCTATGGAAAAAAATTTGAACAAAAATCCGACCCTCGTTGAGGATTAGTTCATGCCTTGCTACATGAATGTGCGACCAGAATTTTATTTATATCTTTTTCTGCTATAATTTTTCTTTAAAAATTGGTTAGTCTAATTAAAGTTATCCAATAGAAAAAATACAAACTCTTACTTATATTTTAGAAAAATAGCTAATTGTGTTTAATTGGTATATTATCAGTGTCTCAAGTAACAGTTAATTAAAATAGATTGACCTGTATAAAAAGAGAAATCGATAGTTCATAATTCTAATACAATGAGAAAAATACAAGAGCTATGAAATGGTATTTTGATGAAATTAATGTTTATTACATTACAATACAACACAAATTCACTAGTCATGCAAATTAAAAAGTGAAAGAAAAACATTTTTAAAAGAGAATGCATCTTTGTGCATGTTTTCATGCAGCAAGTTTGAATATAATTTTATAGTAAATAATGCTGAAGAAATTTTTCCATTTGCTTTTTTTACGCTATGTTTATAAAAAATTTACAGTTTTATCATTTTTGAAATTGTGACTCGCAATAGTTTAAT
>NC_092212.1:51571637-51614013 GCF_043381705.1 Parasteatoda tepidariorum
TAGTGCGACGTAAATTAACAACAACAACTTAAACTATTAAAAATTAATTATTCATCATTTAAACATATTTATTGGTATAAAATTAACTTTAAAAAACTATTCCTTCAACATAAGTAGGAAATTAAATGGTATGTATTATGCATATTTTAAACATTTTCATTGAAACAAAAAATATACAATAAAATTTTTATTATATACTATAAAATTTTTAATTTTATTTTTTTAGATAGTTAAATACAGAATTAAAATTATACGCGGAAAATGTAACTTTTTTTTTCAAAAAAAAAAAAAAAAAAAAAAAAAAAAAAAAAAAAAAAAAAAAAAAAANAAAAGATTAACTTACCTTTTTAAGGGCCGCTAGAAACGAATTGTTACAAAAAATATTATAAATAAAATAAATTTCAGAGAAACATTTTACCAACCTGATGAATTTTATTTTTAGCATCTGGTGTTGAGCAATTAAGTTTCCCAGGAATTTCGTCCATGTAATAAATTTTTACTTTCCGAAAATTCACCTTTAAATATAAGGACTATTATACAAATATAAAACAAATATTATTTTTATAAAAATAATTTACTTGCCGATTACTTCCGAAATACTTGTGCACAATTTAGTTTCAATAAAAGAGTAAATTATTATCTGAGCTAATAATAATTTTAGATTAGCTGATAAAGCGGGTGCATCCATGACACATCTTTTCCTAACCTCGCTAAGACTTACAGACTCCTTAATTAATTCTTATTACCTCGAAATCCAAATTATTTTAGTTCAGTTACAATGACTGACCTTGACAATTATTCGTCTGAAATTGATAATAATTTTTTATTAAGTAATCGTTTACGATCTCTGAATGACAGATTCTAATTAGATTATTGTCATAAATTTTATGTTAATGGCGATAATCTGAGAACAATTTTTATGTAACAAAAGAATATGTCAGGAAATAATAAGCATGTTTTGGCTAATTATTTAACTGCAAAGGAAAGTTAAATGTGGATCTGAATATGCAAATAAACAGTGAGTATGTTTTATTTAAATAATAAAATCAAAGATGCATCTACACTTTAACGCTTTTCTTTGTAGCTAGGCCCTTTTTTGTATCAATATCATTTTTAGTTCATTCAACATTTGGAACGATAACAAAAACACTACTATCTATGCTTATTGCAAAAGGCATTAGTATCTTAAATTATGCTGATTGTTCGTAATCATAGCCCTTAATATTAATTTTTATAAACCACGAGAAAAAGAAAGTAAATGATTAGTGAAGAAACAACGCAGTTTAGAAAATGTTTATCTCAAATTTATGCTTAAAGAAAAATTTTATCTGAACCTGACGAACCATTAACGAGAAAGGCGATACTCAAAAAGTCAAAACCCATTTAGTTGTCAGAAGAAACTAAAAAGGGGAAAAGACTTTATTGAAAACAACTTCAAAATTTGATGTTCAATTACGTTCTTCTCAGTAGTAATTCGACAGAATTCGATAACGTTTTCGTTTTTCACCACTTATATTATTTCGTGCCCCTATTTTGTATACTTTTTTCATGTCAATTTTCGCCATATTACAGAAAACCTTGTTTACTAATAATATGATATCTAAAATTTTTCTAGAATTCTGAAAAATACTTACTCTTTTGTCCAGTGGCACTTTATTGTTGTTGTCAGATAAAATTCGCACCAATAAGGGCAAATCTTTGGCGTATCGACACATTGGTCCTGTGCTAATGAAATCATCCAATAAGGCGTCTTCGTCTGCATCTTCCGGGTAGCAGCCCCCGTTTGATATATAATCTATTCAACCAAAAGAATTCGTTGAAATGTTAGGTTGCAATCAAACAATTGAGAAAGCTGACAAAACATCTAAACTTCATGTCAACTTAATTTCGTATTGTTTTATTTAATTTTATGACCGTCGGCGAAAAGCTGACCAAATTGTTTGAGTTTTCGACTACCAATGTTCAATTCAATAGCCTTGTACTCGTAATTTTGTAGACCAGAAGACGAGGAAACTCTTGGATTAAATATTGGGAGCAATTTGTCTTTGCAGAGGACTCTTTGATAGAACTGATGGAACTAACCCGCATTTGAGATGCATAGAGAGGAAAACCACAAAAAACCCCATGGTTAGCCTGATGGCAAGGGGACTCTAACGCATGATCTGCATACCACTGAGGATATCGTAATTCAGCATTGTGATCCGTGTGAGTCCGTGAGCCTCCACAGTTCAAATTATTCGTATTGTTGTGAAAGTTAAATAGAGTATGTATTGTGTTTTTAAAATATAACAATTCAATATTTTGAAATTTGGATAAAGAATGGGTCTGTTTCGTGAAGTGGAGCTTTTGGAGATCACTCCAAAATTCTTCAACTTTTAAGAAGTTCATCGTTTAACGGTAAAAGTTTGTTAATCGCTTAACTGTTGATTTTTCGTTTGATTCAATTAATGAATTTTACGTGCCATCATTAATCTTTTTGTTTATAATAATTCTTTTATCAATATTTTAGAAATTTGTTTAAAAAAATTAAACTGCAATGAAAACAGTTAAAATCTTAAAGAAAAGTAAAATACAATTCCCGATTTTTACAAACTTGGGGAACATTTCTACTACAAATAATTTGACAATAGATGTGAGAAAACATAAAATTAAGATACTTTAGACATGTTCAAATTTAAGTACATCTAAGTACATGTTCAAATACGCATGAGCAGCTCGTCTACAACAGGATAGCCTCTCTAGAGGCGTGCATTAACAATTTATTGAATTATTAATTTTTATGATGTGCTCTCTTCCTTACTTCCAAGTTTGTTGGCAGAGTTCAGAAACACCCAATATATTAAGAGCTATAGTGAACTATGTCCCTGAAACTAACATGAGAGAACTAAATTCATAAATCTAATAGACTCAAATCGCAAAAGGATTCTTTTCATGTTAATAACAACATTTATCTCAAAACTATTATTTATAGACTTGATTCATTTTAGCTCTGATTACTTCAAATAGGAACAACGCATTTTAATGGGCAATTGTTATAGCCAATCCATCTACATTTGCCGCCGGCTTTTTTATACACTACCAAATTATGATGACGCGAACTGAAGTATAAATATTTGAAAAACACGTTTAAGGAGATAAACTTTTTATAATAATTGGGTACTTGCAACTCTAGAAAAAGTGAAGTGATTGATCTGATTTAATATGATTTGAATCACCTGATGCTCGATCAGGCGATTTAAATCAGATTTAATTGGATACCTGTAAGAGACGTCATGCGCGTGTGTCGAACCTGATTGGCTTCTGAATCGACAAATGCCACGATTTACCAACGATGGTGTAACTTGTTGGTGTCCAATTATTTTAAACTAATTTATAAGTTGAAACTTAAGTTCATAATAATAAGATACTCACTTCGGGAAGGCTTATGCCCAAAAATTCCACAAAATGATGATGGCATTCGTATGCTACCAGCCATGTCGTTTCCGATACCAATAACAGCAGCAGCAGATGTTATTATAGCTGCTTCCCCACCTGAAAAATTATGACATATTTGGCATGTTTAGTGAATAAAAAGCCAATCGCTGTTTCATACAATTTACTTAATCTAACCGAAAAGTATTGTCTTAATTGGCTTGGCATTGTTGCCATTTTTCACGCTTTTTGTTTAAGGTACTTTCTATTGGTAGCGATGTAACAGTTGAATTTGCAATTTGAGGCAGAAATTGTCTTACATTCTCAAATAATTAATATTTCTTAAAATTGGATAAGGATTTGGATGCATTTATTTATAATATTTATGAGTAGTGGTAGTAAAAATAATTCGACTTTTCTAAATAAAATATAAATATTAAAGGTATATATTTTATTACTAGTTTAAGTACAAAAAGAAAATCTCAAAAGAATCTGAAGAAAATCAATCAAAAGATTCGGCAGCTATGGTTCAGACACTTGCCCCATTGTGTTAATAGTTGCGCAATGTCATGCTCGCAAAAACCATTGACTATAGTTTGAATAAGCTTTGCATCCACATCTTGATTTCTTCGTTTGTTTGAAACCGTAGTCCTTTTTTGAGCTGATGGAAAATATAAGACACATCAAAATAGATCTGGACTATAGGGCTTAGGATCAGCATTTGAGTTTCTGCCGAAGTTCATTGGTTATATTTGCTTTTTGCAATCTAGCATCATCATGCAAAAGAATGTGTTCAACTAGACGTTAATGATGATATTTCGATTTCGTTGCCTTTATGAGCTTTGTTAAAATTTTCAAATAATACTTAGTTTTATAGCTACTAGAAACTAAAATAGATAATCTTTTTGAGAATCTCACCATCATTGTGCGTTCTTTTTAGAAACGGAACAATTATATATTACTCAAATTTCCTCATTTTGTTTTCTTATGCTATTATATGGATTCAGTGCAATAAGGTTTACATTAAAATTTATAGAATTATTACTTCGTTTTTGAACTATTACGTCGAATTGAACTTCGGTTTTTGTGTTATCATATGGATTTTGTAAAACGAATTTTGCATGAAAAAAAAATATAGATTACTGATTGAACATCCTCCAACTGTTCTTGTGTTATCATATTAATTTTGTTAAACGACTTTGCATAAAAAAATTATGGTTTACTACCCTGAATTTCCTCTAACTGTTCCCTTATTATCATGTGGATTTAGTAAAACGAGTTTTGACAAAACAGTTATGGATAACTCCCTGAACTAACTCCAATTGCTCTTGTGTTATCATACGGATTTAGTAAATCGAGTTTTGCGTGAAAAAAATATGGATTACTACTTGAACTTCCTCCAACTGTTCTTGTGTTATCATATTAATTTTGTAAAACGACTTTTGCATAAAAAATATGGATTACTACCCTGAATTTTCTCTAACTGTTCTTTTATTATCATATGGATTTAGTAAAACGAATTTTGCCAAAGCAGTTATGGATTACTCCCTGAACTTCCTCCAACTGCTCTTGTGTTATCATACGGATTTAGTTGAACGAGTTTTGCGTGAAAAAAATATGGATTACTACTTGGACTTGCTCCAACTGTTCTTGTGTTATCATATTAATTTTGTAAAACGACTTTGCATAAAAAAATTATGGATTACTACCCTGAATTTCCTCTAACTGCTCTTTTATTATCATACGGATTCAGTAGAACGAGTTTTACCAAAACAGTTATGGATTACTCCTTGAGCTTTCTCCAACTGTTCTTGTGTTATCATACGGATTGAGTAAAACGAGTTTTGCATAAAAAAATTATGGATTACTACCCTGAATTTCCTCTAACTGTTCTTTTATTATCATACGGATTCAGTAGAACGAGTTTTACCAAAACAGTTATGGATTACTCCTTGAGTTTTCTCCAACTGCTCTTGTGTTATCATACGGATTGAGTAAAGCGAGTTTTGCATAAAAAAATTATGGATTACTACCTGAACTTCCCCCAACTGTTCTTGTGTTATCATATGGATTTTTAGACATGCCAAAGACAAGGTTTGCACTCTCCCACCACAATAACGTTTCTGGAACGTTTGTAACAGTCACAGGTATTGCTCCAGCTTTTCTATATAGTGCTGTAGTATCGGCATCTTGTGCAGCAACTGCATTTTTCGATTTATAATAACCACAAGTTTGGGCCATTCCTAAAGATAAAAAAAAAATCTCCACAATAAAACAAAATTTTAAAGATTTATTTTGAAAATCTGGTTTATTTTACTTATTCTTATCATTTTCATTGCTTCTTATCATTTGCTACATACTTTAAAGTATCTTTATTAGTTAATACAGATTTTAGTGAAAATAATATCTCAAAATATTTTTTTTTTTATAATGAAGTACCAATAAAGATAAGTATTAATTCAATAAAACTGTATCATCCAAAATGTAAAATTTAGGTCTACTTTTTTTTAACAGAAAATAATAAAAATCATCAATAATCATAATTAATGTAATAGCTATTNGCAGGAAAAACTGTTGCCATGAATGGGTGAACCTGATTTGCAACTATGTTCAAGTAGCTTACAGACGTCAGGGATTGTTCTATGAGGATTATGGGTCCTAATGTTCCCCATGAAAGCATTGTTCCTCAACGAGAAACCATGAAGACCTGGAAGAGCCCATTGTTATAGATGGAGGGTGATCAAAATGTAATGGCTCTTCGGTGTATATATAGTATTTAGAAGATAAAAGATAATACATATGCTTAAGGTACCTTTGACTCCTATAGCTTCTTTGCACGTAAAAGGTACTCCGAGTAGCGGTGTATCTCTCTCAATATCATCCAGACGCTTTTCATTTTTATCCAAAAAGATATCGATATTTCTTGCATCTTTCAGTGCATCTTCATATCTCTCGTCACAAGCTGCATTAATAAAAGGATGTACCTCCCGGGATCTTTCCACGTAAGCTTTCATTACATCCTCACATTTCACCTGCATTGAAACACTTTACTTATTATACTTTTTCAAGTTTGTGTACTGACTTACGGTCACGAGAAAAACTATCTCAGGGATCCTTATCCAAGAAAAAGAATAAAAAAATTGGGAACAAAAGCATTTAATTTCGGAAGGAGTAAAAAAGATCTTATTAATTAATTAATATGCTATATATGCAAAATAATTATTGTCTTATTAATTAATATACCATAAATACAAAATTGTTTCATCCATGAATCCAGCTATTAATTAAAATTTATAGGAATTTGGATTGAATTGGCTTCATATGGCGCGGAGCGACTATTCACGCAGGGTTGGGGGTGAAAAAGGGCGACTGAAAAAAAAAATGTGGCGATTAAAAAATTAAAAACATTTACAAAGAATCTTTTTGATTTAACTATGAATCATTTGAAATGAAAGTCATAGTTGTAGTTGCAATTGAACATTTAAAAAGATTCTGAATAAATAAAAATGAATTGAGTTTCTACCGCTTTTTAAATTCTTAGTCGTCCGTGGCACCCCTGTCCAGGCCAGCTGATGCTCTGATAAGTGTGGCCGTAGGCAACTGAGACAAATGGCGTGAAGGTCATTAATAGCAAGAAAGGCAGTTGGCTGCTAATGTAGTTGTCAGTATAAGCAGATTGATATCATGATATAGTAATAGTAACATTGAAAAGTAATGGGACACTTTTATACTAACTTCAACATCAACAATTTTTCTTTCAGTAATAAATGTTTTGGAAGTTTTTACATGGCAAAACTGTAAGCACAATTTGAAAGATCATGCTTGAAGCTTTTGAAATTGGTGTCTATTTTAACCTTGCAAAATTTGTTAAAAACTGATTTCCTTTATTAATACCAATACAATTTAAAAAAATCATCCTACAAAGTAATTGTTGGTATAAATTTGAAAAAAGTTATTGTATTCCATTGCACATTTTGTTTAATCCGATCTTTGCATGTGTAAAAATGACATTATTTTTAAAAGCTTCACGCAAGATCTTTCAAATTTCGTCAGCAGTTTAGCCATTTAGAATCTACGAAAATATTGGTTGCTGAAAGAAAAATTGTTTGCATAGCGATAGAACGGAAGTGTTTCTATTATTTTGATCAACCCTTTTTTGTATTTTAAATTTAAGAATTATGGTGAATTTTCTCCCTTGGTCATCTCCCTTCTCTGGGAGTATCCATTATATTCGGCTGGCAAATTCCACGAAAGCAAAAAATGTACTGTGTGTTTAGTCACTTTATTTAATGTTAAAATTATATAATAATGAAATTTTTTAGAAAAATGTACCGAAAGGTAACAAAAATCAACATACGACACAAAATGTATAGTAACTTTCTAAAAACGCAAAAGAATTTCTGGTGTTGTTTTATGTTAAGGGGCTCCAATGTTATTTTTTATTTTTTTATTTTCTTTTGTATCGTTTCTTTTTTTCTTTTCTTTTTTTCAATTTTTTAGATATTATTGCAATAATAAAATCAATTTGTTTTCTCATTTTAAATTCACTTGAAAAACATGGTTTAAAAAAAAACATTTTTCTGTAAAAAATACTTGTCTATTTTCTATTATTAAATAAGAACACTGGATTTTTTTTTAGCTTTAATATTTGGCGAATACGTCTTTGATATTGTACTTTTTTTTCTATTTTCTAAAATTAATGTTAAATCATAAGTGTAGAGTTTGAACTTATATTTAAAATTTATATCAGAGTTAGCTGATAAAGAGAAAAATGCATTTTTATACAAAAGGACAAAATTAAAAAAAAAACAATCATTCTTACCTGCCGCGATCGAATTTTTTCAGCAAGTTCGGAAGCTGTGTAAAGTAATAAAGGATTGCGTATGGGAGGTAGTGGTTTTGTAGGTCCCATGAAAATTCGGTACAAAATCGAAAGAATTTTGTCAGACAATGGTCGTGTGAATGTTAGAATTATCCTCAAAATGTGTCCAATCGAACGTGCTACCTAAAGAGAAGGAACGGGTAAAATTAGAAAAAAAAATTTATTTTACTTCTTCAGTGTAACAAGCAATCACCCCTTAGGGGAGAGTGTGTTAAGACCGGGTATCTCGATTGTATGGGAATTAGTTCTCTTTTCTATGGGATAACCTTACTAGTGAAGAAGGACCTTCCATATTAGCATGCTCTTGTCAGTTAATTTACGGAGCCTGAATGAATAAGTTTGTTTTAGTTAGTCAACTAACTAATATTCTCTTGTTCTTAAGCTACCTTTATTTTTCATTAGAGCTGTAAAAATTAGCTTTAGTTCAGCTTATAATACGTTTACTAAAGGTTCATACCCTAGCAAATTATAGTAGCACTGTTATGTTTCGTTACGATAACCTCTGCTCTCGTGATAAGACTGGGTACTCCCTTCATGTGTTTCTGTGCCCACGAAGGCTACAGTGCAGCGGATGAAGAAAACAACGACATCGAAAGCTGAGCAAATATTTTACAGGTCCCGGGACAAAATTTAAGGATTCTTCAAAGTACAAAAAACCTTGTTTTCACATTTGTTGAATTTTTAAAAAGACTTTATATAATATTGTAGTTTTATATCAATAAAAAAAATCTAAGTATATTTTTCGAAAAAGAGAAAAACATATTTATAAGCACTATATTTAATTAGAATTTTGTTTTTATTTTGCCCACAGAGAACCAAGAAAATTATGTTTTGTCGATGTTTACAGGAAGTTAGTTGAAAAAAAAGCATTCGTGTCTCAAGGGAAGAAAATGGATAAAATTAGATAGTTGGGTGAGAGACAGAACGAAATGAAACTAGATATATTTTTTTTCTAGTTTCTGAATATTACAATTGAAAATGCATGAAGTTTTTAATGATTATAAAAGAAAATCGCGAAACATCACTCGTGAAAATATCAAATATATTTTTAGAAAATCACAAAAATCAATTTTATCCTCATAAACTTTAGAAGTCCCTGATAGGGGGCCCTAAAATTATACGAGCCCTGATTAAACTGGCTCTGACTGGAAATGACCGTTTAGTTTCTGAAAACTCCTAATGGTATACTATTATTTGTAAAATTTTGTAATATGTATTGTCATAGTTTTTTCCAGAGTTATTTAAAGTATTACAAACAGATTTTTTGTAACAAAAAAAAAGATTATGACGTAATGGGAAAATTATGAGCTAGATTGTTTGAAAGGACCACAATTCAGCTGATATTAACAACTTCAAAGTTGAAGAGATTCAGAGGTACTTCAATGCCTCTGTGTGTATTAGAACTCTCTCAATTAGCTCAATATTAGCTCTAATGCTATGTTTAGCTCCAATTTACGATTTACGAAACATTTCAATAGTATAAAGTAAGAAAATATTTCTCTGGTCAACATTTAAATACGAAATCAGTCTTAGCAACTCTTTAATACCGAATTCTTTGCAAAAAAACTCTTTTAAAGAAGGAATATAATATTAAGTTCCATTAAAGTATACTTGCTGAATTAAACAAAAAGCACCAAAAAATTTTTGAACTTGTAACAAAAGGCACTGATTGTTAAATTTATTGAAATTAGTTTAAAATTTAATGTTAAAATTATGTAATAATAAGATGTTTTGAAAAATGTAATGAAGGGCAACAAAAATCAACATACAACGCAAAATATTTAAATATTCTTGATAATAGTGATGAGGATAATCAAACAATTTTCTCACAATCTTCTCGAAAACCATTTCTAATTGTTATTTAAGAAACAATTTGATGATTTTAACATATATTTAAATAACTAAATAATATAGACAAATAGAGTTCATAAATATTTAACCAAACGATTTCAAATACTAAATGATAATACCAACATGATCCATTTTACACAAATGATGTTTGTAATTGCTTTTTGAAAGCTAAAATACTTAAGATAAATATCGTCGGTGATTGTTAATTTAGCAATTTAATTTTTAATTAATTAATTTTTTAATCAGTTCATTTTTTTTGTTTATCAGATATCCATATCGAGGCCAAGTTGTGAAATCTGTCCAGATTCCTGGGGGAATAAAAATATAAATTTACATAAGAGAATTACTTAGTTAAAAAGAAAAAAAAAAGATTAAAATTCTTGATGGAGAAAAATTTTTCTTTTAAATCCTATATGTATATTTTGATTCTAAAATGATTAAGAAGTTTCTCGAATTAAAAATTAGTTTAAAATTTTATGTTAAAATTTTATAATAACATTAATTTTAAAAAATTGTAAAAAAGACAACAAAAAAAATGAACAAACAAAATAATTAAGAAAATATTGTTGATAATAGTTATAAAGATAGCCAAACGATCTACTTACAATTCTCTCGAAAGCCATTTCTATTTGTTCTTTAGGAATAAAAAAATTCGTTTGGTGTTATTTTAACTAATATTTGAATAACTGAACAATGCAGAAAAACACAGTTAAGAAATAATTAACCGAATGATTTTAAATACTACTAAATGATACTGAGAACATGATTCATATTACACAAATGCTGTTTGTTATCGTTCTTTGAAAGCTAAAAAAAATTGACAAGAAAATCGTCTGTAATTGTTTATTTTATGAGTTTATTTTATTATTTTATGTTTGTTTATTTTATCAGATGCTCTTCTTCGAGGCTAAGTAGTTAAATTTGGTCCAGGATGGAAAAAAAATGTTAACTTACATAAGAGATTTACTTTCTTGAAAAAAGAAAAAAAGCATTAAGATTCTAGACAGGTGACAAAAGAATTTTAAATAGTATACACTTTTGATTCTATGAAAATGATTGAGAAGATTCCCGGTTACATTTTTTATTAATCAGTAATGGTCGTCTTACGTAATATCATGAGTTACATAAAAGGTAAGTTTTATTTTTTTAATCAGGTGATGTCTATTTTCAGATAATTTGTTACTTTATATAATCCCATGATTTTTACTTTATATACTTTATATACATGATTTTTACTTGGTTACTTTAAATAATCCCATGATTGCTGTTAATAATTTTCTCATATTTTGCTGCGCAATTTGTTTTAAAATAGAATTAGAAGAAAAGTTTGTTTGAGGAACGGAAATTGCTTTCACAATTTTGTTGCGAAATGACACTGAAAATAAATAAGATAACTAATAACTAAGTTTTTATGTTTGTGTACACGTATACGCAGACAGTAAAGCAAAAAACGGTTTGTCAAGAATAATTTTAAACCTGTTGATCCAGCTTTTAAAAACTAATAATTCACTGTTATTTTAGTGTTGTGGTTCATACATTTCTTTACATTATGTTGCGTAATTTGTTTTAAAATAAAAGCAGAAAAAAAGTTTACTAGAGGAATGGGAATTACTCCCACAATTTTGTTGCGTGATCTCATTGAAAATAGATAATAAAACTAATTAAAGTTATTATGATTGTGTGTACGCATATTGGAAGAATCCTAAAAATATTCAGATCACGCTAGCACCGATAGAAAGATAGTACACAGAGATCAAAAAATTAAAAGAAGCAGACAATTTTGGAACATCTTAAAATTAGTTGTTTTATTTATTTGTTAAAATTGGTTTTTTGATTGTAAGGTGTGCACTGACCCATCACGGGAGTTGAAAATGATATAAGCCTTGTTGACGTTTTTAATAAATGTTTTACAGCTTAAATATATTTTATTGGTGGTAGCATCCGGATAAACTTATTTACTTTAAAGGANAAAGAGTAAAAGAAGCAGACAATTTTGGAACATCTTAGAAATAGTTGTTTTATTTATTTGTTGAGATTGGTGTTTTGATTGTAAGGTGTGTACTAACCCATCACGGGAGTTGAAAATGATATAAGCCTTGTTGACGTTTTTAATAAATGTTTTACAGCTTAAATATATTTTATTGACAAACTTATTTACTTTAAAGGAATCGTGTTGTGTTATTTATTATGGCTTTCTTGGAATGAGCAAAAAAAAAAATGCGATTTAGTAGAATAAAATGAGGAGTTAAGGGAAAATGTCAAGGACAATATTACTGATTGATTTAATACATTTTAAAAATTCAATTTGTTTAAAGAAATGTTTGAAGTGTTTGAAGAGAATCGTATCGGAAATAAAGGAATAGCAGAATAACGAAGACAACAAGAAAAAGCTGAACAACGAAGACCAGAAAAAAAGGAACAAAAAGGGGAAAAAAAGCAATAATTTGAACAAGACTGATTAACTTTTAGTAACAAGCCAAGTGGTCCATAAAATATTGGTGCTACTCAGCGTCTAAATATTGGTACTGGAGATATTGATACTACTCAGCGGAATACGTTGGATATTCACAAGTTAAATTTACCTGTATATAGTAGTAATTTTCGAGCGTCAGACAAAACAAGCACAGATCACAGATTCTTAAATAAAAGAGAGTCACTTATCATCTTTTCATTCACCTGATATAACAAAATTAACAGCAAGAGAATCTGAAGAATAAATTAAGTGGCCATGACCAATTAAAAGAAATTTTATTAAAATTTTTTAATTTAAGTTCTGGAAAATTACGGATGAAATCTTACAGGAAATATTCTCTGGGTACTCAGCCTACCATGCAAAGTGCAATGAAACACTTACATAACAGCCTTGATAATAGCCATGTATTTCATTAAAATATCCATAGGTGATTCTAGTGAATGATAGAGAATCTGTGTCGATGATTAATGTACTTTTTACTATTTTTGTAGATCTAGTTTCTTAAGACAAATCTAATGGGATCAAGGAATATCTTGATGTTTTTCAATTAGTCAGGTGCATGAAAAATCAGCTCTTTTTAATTTTTTTTTACTTCTTTTATTTCATTTTATTTTATAACCGTTGTTGAATAGTCGACCCAGTTTAGATCTTACGACTACTAATGTACAACTCCGTAGCATTGTAGAATTGAACCAATCCAGAAGACAAGACAACTCCTGGATCAGTACCCCCAGAGGTAGTTGGTACGATTTGTTATGGGAACATGGAGGACTTAGTGACTCGACATATTTTTAACGTGCACCAGTCACCATTTTCTACACGGGGAGTCTTTTGCCGATGGGGATTGAACCCACTACCCCTTGGACATGGGCCCAGTGCTCTACCTACCAGGCTATCCCTGTCCCTTCTTTTATTTTATTCAATTTTTGTGAATGTCCATTTTATTCAGAGTTTAAAAAAATTGAAATTAAATGAAAGTTTTTTTGTTTACGCCCGGCTAACTGAAAAGTACCAACTACTTTTATGAGCATGTTAAGTTTTTTGATCGATTTGGCATAAAGGTTCAGCATAGTTCAGTTCAGTTCGCCACCCACAGTCAAACCTTGTAGAAATGTTTCATAGAACTATCAAACGGATCTTAACCAATTGGAACCTGTTTGGAATCAGGTTTCTACCATTTGCTCTTTTAACTTTGAGTACTATGATACAAGAAAAAGATTATCCCCATCAAAGGTAGTGCACGAAAAAAAACATTTTTGGGATTAACAGGCTTTTATGGTCGATATATACTAATATTCTATGTTGCTTGGGAGGAAAAAAGCAAAGAAAAAAAATCAATTAATGAATAAAAAATTTAGTTCACCATTGAAGTTTGAAATGTAAACATATTAAGTTTTGTGCTTGTTAAAAAATGTGTAATATAGGAAAAGTGTTTCAAGGGGGAATGATTTGTAAGAGTTCTAAAAATATCCAGCTAACAGAAGCATTGATAGAAAAACGGTGCACTGAGATCAACAGCCAGATCAAAGAAATATTAAAAGAAGCTGATAATTTTGGAACGAATAAGTTTCACTATTAATTCTAAATGAATTAGTTAAGAGTTGTTAATTTTTGTTGAGACTGTTTTTTTTCCTCCTATTTCAAGGTGTGTACTAACCGTAAAATGGAAAAATGAAAATTGGAAATGATATAAGCTTTGTTAATGTTTCAAATAATAATTATTATTATTTCCTTTTAATAAAATATTTCTGTTTAGCTTGAATCGGTAAATTTACAGATAAAATATACAGATGTTCTGCTATTTTACTATTTTGGTTAATATCTTTATTTATTTATTATTTTTCTTATGTAATTTGTTTTAAAATAGAAGATGAAAAAAAAGTTTACACGAGAAATTGGAATAACTTTCCCAACTTTGTTAAGCAATGACTTTGCTAATAAAATAAATGAAATAATTAATTTAAGTTATTGCGTTTGTGTATTCAATCCCTAAAACTAAAAACGGAACATAACGGAAATAATTTTTAATCTAATGATCCAATTTCTATGTGCTAAAATGTGAATAATAGTTTGCGTTCTAATAGACTATGAGCGTAAAAGTTTTCGAATTTATAACTCGAATTTTTTTCTTCTGAAAATATACCTGAATAACCAATGAGAACCTGAATAACCGCTTTTGCAGTCTTGGGTATCATTTGTTTCTTTGAATAAGAGTTAAATTATGAGAAGAAAATTTAAAATTTTGTACTCTTTTGATACTATATTTTTAATGTTTGCTCTTTTCATTATTTATCGTAATAGTGCAAATACAAACATTCTTTCACCTATTTTATAAAAATGCACTAGTCAACAGATAATTTAAAATTTGGTTGAAAGAAAAGAAATAAGGAATAACTTGTAAACAATTTTTAAATCGAAAATAATTTTTAATAGAGTCAATTCCAATTTCTTAATAGATACAGTAAAATTTTTTTCTCGGGAATAAAATAGAAAAATAAAAATTTTGAGTTTTAAATTTTCATTTTTTGAGAAACTTACTTATTTTTTCCTCTTTAAACTTTGGATTTGCAATTTAAAATTACTCAGTTTTAGAAAATGTGTGTCTTTTTTATATTAAAACATTAAGTAAAGCTCTTATTTAAAATATTAGGACAATTAAGAAGTTCCACTCTAAAAATTATCTTACTTTATACATTTTTGTTTTTTGCTTAAATTAAATTAAAAATTTAGCGAGTCAAATCCACATATTTCACACTATTTTTAAGCATTAAAAAATAAAAATGAAACATTAATTAATTCGACAATTTATTTTTCTTGAAAAAAATTTAAATATTAGAATAAAATTTCATGTGGTCCAAAATATTAGAATATTTCATAATAAACACTTAAATACATATACAAATGAAGAAAAAAATCACTTAATATTTTGCAACATCACCTTTAGCATTGATGTCTGCGTATAAACAATCTTCCAAAAAATAAAAAAATCTTTTTTTTTGTTGCTGTCTTCATTAGTCCAAGTAGACTTAATGCTCTCAAATAGCCCAGTTTTGTTTGTAGGAACAATTTCTCCTAGTTCTTTCTTTACTATTTAAAAAAAAATTAAATTTGGTAAAAATCTGGTGTATTAGTTAGCCATATAATTCTTAGGTTGCCCAATAATTCTGCGTTACTCCTGTCAGACTTTAGTTGATTTTGGTCAAGGTGCAGATAAATCTTGTTTGAAAATAAAATTGTCCTCAAACAATCATGCAGCGCTCGAGAATATCTTGATAAATCTTGATATCTGAAACAACTTTTACCTTTTCAGGTCCGTTTATGCTAATGTAACTTAACACTATCTCACTAGCTGCAAACAAACGCACATTTCAAGCTCTCTTTAATAAATTTTTGATGTAATCTCTCTATTATTATTTAATCCACCAAACTCGAACGTTTTGACTACTATAAGGCACGCAGAACATACTCTCGGCTCTAAATATAGTTTTGCAACTCCATAAAAATCTTAATTTTCACCATCTTATTCTTACAAGCTTTTGTTTTACAGTCGTAAGTGGTTTTGTTTCTGGAACACACGATTGAAACTTAAATTTGAAGATGTCTTAATGTTGTCAATTTAGAAGCATTAATTCCATCATTTTTCTTTCCATTTTTTGATGCAAATATCGTACTCTCCTAAAAGATTTTTTTTAACTAAGTTTTCAGTTGACTGTCATCTCTGGTTGACGTTTTCACAGTTTTAATTTTCCCAATATTTAGCCTCACTTCATACATCAAAATGAATTACGTGTCTGATTAGAGCAACGCAATTTTATAGTGATACCGTGGCCAGCTATTTCACCAGATCTGAACTCACTTGAAAATATATTGGGTAAAAAAAGATTGCTTGTTCCATACAAGATTGTTTATATGCAGTGTTCGAAGTTAAAGGCAATAATGTAAAATATTAAGCAACTTTTTTTTCTTAATTTATAACTAAATTGTAGTGTTTATGATGAACCATTCTAAATGTTTGGACCTAATGAAGTTTTATTCTAATATTTTGATTTTTTTCAAAAATGAATTGTCGAATTATACTATATTTTGATTTTTAATGTTTGCAAATAATACGGAATATGTTGCCTTTTAATTAAATTTAAATACTTAAAAATAAATAATAGAAAATAAGAATATTTTTAATGTCCAATTTTTTAATTATTCTAACATTTTGAATCTGAGATGCATTTTCAATATTTAGGTTAATTTCTTTCAGTTTAAAATTGATTAATGTAATTATGTTCGTAAAATTTACAATTTGTTTCTATGCAATTATGTATGTTAAGTTGTATGTTTTGTGTGACTTAATTTATAGACTAGAAAAATTGTTATCGATTCAAAATTTAATATTTTTCTGAGATATTTTTTTAAAAAAATAAAAAGACAGAAGAGAAAAGAAACAAAATAAGAGATCTTAAAAAAAAGGAGAAAAAAAAGGCGAAGAAAATATATACAAAAGGGGGG
The DNA here is from genome assembly GCF_043381705.1 of Parasteatoda tepidariorum. Lineage (NCBI taxonomy): Eukaryota > Metazoa > Arthropoda > Arachnida > Araneae > Theridiidae > Parasteatoda > Parasteatoda tepidariorum. The sequence goes on from NC_092212.1 coordinate 51,588,755, forward strand.
GGGGATATGTAGTCAAGTTATTTCAATTTAGTTTTCTATCAGTAACTAAATTGAATTAGTACTGATACTTAAGTACTTGTGTTATCTTTTGATGGTTTTAAACACTGAATTATATTTTGACTTCCAAATTATAGTGGCGTCACCTATTATTGTTTTGGGAAACTAATTTCTTTTTCATACTTGATCAAGCGTAGGAATTTTCCCTTAGGAGTTAAATTTGATAAAATTGATTGCATGTAATGTTTAATATGATTCGAATAACTATTTCTTAGAAATTGATTGAAATTTCCAAAAAATAGTTTTTTGAAATTTATTTATTTATTTATAGTTATTCGAAATATTGGAAAATTTATTTCCTTTGAAACCTGAAACGTTTTGATAAAATCAAAGAACACGGTTCCTTTCAAATTTTTCATTTTTTCTGTTCCCTTTCCTCTTATTATTGTGAAGGCTAAAACATTCTATAAGAAAATTAATGCTTAAAGAAGTAAGTATACTAAATGTAGTTTTATTGCAATTTGAAAGTCTGAAAAAAGCGAATCAAAATCCATTTAAATACTTAGACTATTTCTCAAAATTTTTCTTCAATTTACTTTTTAATACAAAACTGTTTTCTTGAAAAAGAAACATTAATTATTAAACATTAACATTTTTATTACATTTCTTAAATGCACTAAATTTATTATATCATAAGTATTATGATACATAGAATGTCAATGCTCAATTTAAATGTGTAAAATATCACAAAATAAATTATCGTTGTTGTTGCAATCCTTGTTAAATATTTGTTAATTGTTAAGGTTAATTTATACTATCTTTTCCCTTAGCTTTTTTATATTTTCACAATACATCACAAGTTTGTCAAATTGCCACTCCAGCCTCATATGTTACGTTGAATATTATTCAAATCGTTTGTATACAATTTTTTAACTCTTGTTAAAAGTCATCGATTTGGAAAGATGTGTACATTTCTGAGTACAGCTCTGACACGTAGTACTGTATTAAATATTGCATTCCTGTATGCGTGTTTATAAGTTTCTTTATGTAACATAAAATGGCAATAGGCTAAAATCGTCGTTTCTCATTATTGCCAATACATTCAGTCCAAAAAAAAGAAAGCATATAATGAGATTATCTGGAAATATTTGGCTGTCATCAACTCAAAATTAATAAAAGTTAAATGGAAGTTACTTGTGTAAACTACTTAATTGTCTCTTATTCAATGGTATTTTTTTATTTTTTTGATAACAGAGATATTTAATCTACGTTTCTTAAAAATATCTTCAACTATTTTTAACAATTATACAATTATATTTAACTTATTACATTATTCCAGCTCTTTTTCCATATTTTTATTTAAACTTAAAATTACAATCTATTTCGAAATTACAACTTAAAACTAAATAAGATGTACCTTTATTATATTAAAAAGAAATTCTGTGGCATCACTTTATTTTATAACATTTTGGAATAAAAAATTTAATTTACAATTATTAAAATTTAAATAGTTTACATTTAGTTTTTGATTAAGTTCCTTTTATTTTTATAATATATATTTATGAGAAAGTGTGTGTATCAACAAATACGAATGAAAAAAATTAATGGTAAAAAAGCTCTCAACTGTCAACTGGTTTTTGCCATATTGCTATTTAAATTCTTTGACCGAATTTTTTTAGCTAGTTTTCATTGTAATCAAAAATTAAATTAAAAAAAAAAGGAGTTGTGAATGAAGTTCAAATAGCTGAGAAAAATGATTTGGTTTTAATTTTATCCCAATGTCCTTTACGGAGCTCGATAGGTGATAATAGAATAAAATTTTTGGTTAAAAAGGTTTTAGGCTTGATTTTCGATTATTTTATCTGTTACTCATCAAAGCAATCATGGGGATTAGCAAGAGAGACCAATTTGAATTTAAATATCTATATTTTGTTTTGTTTTCATCGTCATTTGGTGTAAGTTTTTGAATTTTTTTTTCAAAATTAAAATTTAAAATTTTTTTTCCTGAAAAGTGCGCATAAAATCTAAAATTTATTTTTCAAAAGTTTTTGAAATTAAATGAAAAGAGAATAATTGAAATCATCAATTAAATGAGAATCATATCACAGCATTTTCAAAACATCCATCGTCCACTGTAATCACATATATTAATGTGACATATTAAAATGTTTAATTAAAATTATTTTTCTTTAATTTATAAGCTTCTTATAAGCAGTATTCTCCATGGAAAAAATTTTGAACAAAAATCAGGAGCTCGGGGAAGAATAGTTCATGCCTTGTTGCTTGAATGTGCGATCAGAATTTTATTTATATCTTTTTCTGCTACAATTTTTTTTTAAAAATCGGTTAGTCTAATTGAAGTCATCCAATAGAAAAAATACAAACTCTTATTTATATTTTAGACAGAAAGCTAATTATGCTTAATTGGTATATTATCAATGTCTCAAGTAACAGTCAATTAAAAAAGATTGACCTGTATAAAAAGAGAAATAGATAGTTCGTAATTCAAATACAATGAGAAAAATACAAGTTATATGAAATGGTATTTTGATGAAATTAATGTTTATTACGTTACATTACAACACAAATTCACAAGTCATACAAATTAAAAAATGAAAGAAAAACAAACATTTTTAAAAGTGGGTGTATTTTTGTGCATGTTTTCATGCAGCAAGTTTTAATATAATTTTATAGTAAATAATGCTGAAGAAATTCTTCCATTTGTTTTTTTTACGCTATGCTTATAAAATATTTATAGTTTTATCATTTTTGATATTGTGTTTCGCAATAGTTTAATTTGACCGAGTAGAATAGCGTAGGAAATGTAAATTAATCCTTGGTATTCGTCGAAATGTTCTGTTCTCATTTGCTAAGATATAAATCATTTACAGTAGCAAAGAATTTAAAAACAGTGTTACCAAACTTAGCAACCTTAGCACCATTGAAAAATGATTGCTCCACATGAAAATACTTGCACGGCAAAACACTTAATATAATAAAGAAATGAATTGTTTGTTGTCAGTATTTGAAAAAATATATTTATATGTTATTACGAATAATTTTGTATATCCCTTTTCATTTCAATTAATAATAATTACCTAAATTTGAATGAAAATATTTTTAATTCTAAACGATCTGTAGCTAGAAGTTAGTGGGTTCAAATCCCCCTAAATTTTTGATTAAAACAAAATGTATACATTGAGTTTACTTAAGCAATGCAAAAATTTTGCGTTTAATTTATCTTTCAGTAATCAGATTTAGAGTTACTAATTTCCACAAATTGAATCGAACAAGTCATTATTTCATGATAAATACATGCGAAGTAATTTTTAAATGAAACATAATATTGTTGAAAACATTATTGCAGTTAGCTGAAAATATTATTCCAAAAGTATGCGATTGTTATTTTTCACTAAAAGTACCCGATGCAATAAATATTTTTCAATCTTAAAGAACCGTATAGCTCCTTGCTATAATATTACGTTTTCTAGTTTTTATACATTGTCATTAAGATAAATATTTATAAACATAGTTTTATTAGCTACATTTTACACATGGATGTATAACATTTTTGATTTCAATTATAATGATAAAAATGAGGATTTAACACTATTGAAAACAAACAATTTAACTGATAAGTTCTATAAACTCAACGAAGTTTTAGTGGACATTTATGAAGCTATAACTGGACATGGACTTTTCCAGCCACCAAATACTTTATCCAACTCAACGGCTGTGGCAAGAGTCAAATGGTCTTTGAAATGTCCACTAATAGCTTGGATACCAATAGGTACTCCGTTATAAAATCCAGTGGGTATCTGCGAACTAGGAAAACCTAAAATACTGAATATACAAGTGTAGGCAATATTGGGGTATTTGGGAATGGTCATGAGATAATGAGGAGGTGGTTCTGGATGAGTCGGTATCAGGAGAATAGCATCTTCGCTGAAGATTTCCTGGAATTTCTTCTCTAATTCTTGGTATTTCTGCAAGCATTTGTAGTAAAAGGCATCTTTGGTTCTTCTGTCAACCATGGCGAAGTAGATGGCCGGCCACGTGTGATCGGAGAGTCGGAAGATGCTTTTGAAAAGTTCCCACCAGAGGTTGATTTTGCCGCTTTCACCGGCTAGGCAGTCTTTGAATGGGGCGATGTCCCTCTCCAGCAATTTGCATTCCCAAATTGGAAATGCGTATTCTAATTCGTCCATCTTCAAGGGAATGGTTGTTATGTCGTACGTTATTTCAAAGTGTTTCGCTGCCTATGAAATTAAAACATTATAAAAATTAATCTACTACAATGTTACATTTTTTTTTTCAAATTTAATTTTATGTTAAAATACTAAGAGGGCTTAAACTCTTATGTATTTGTAAAATATTTTATTCATCTATATATTTTTTGTTTTTCCTCCCCCTTTGTTCCTTTTAAACTTTAGAGCTTCAGAAATGATAGATCAATAATGTCATACTTATTTCAGAATATATTTTTACAATTTATTAGTTCAAAATATTTAATACTAATTATAAATACAACCACACAGTTTAGTCGAACATAACTAAGTTTAAATAAAATTCTTTACTTTGAAAGATATACCCCTCATAAATACCAGTCTTTTTAGCTATCTCGCTTACGTAATTTTTTAGACATTGAAGCAATTTAAATGCATTAAAATACCTAACGAACTTTAATTTACAGTTAACTAAAATAATCATGGCAAAGAAAGTTACATCTCAAATGCAATAAATTCTTTCCAAATTGTTTTTCGGAAAATAAATTTGCGAGAAATCAAACTTTTAATTATACATTTTCGACCACACTGTTTAAATATACATTTTCGACTACACTGTAAAAAATCCTTATCAAATCACGTTAAGAAATACCGGAGACGGTATTCTTTAGTGTAAAATCCATTTTTACCTGAACACGTTACAAAAAAAAAAAAAAAAAANCGAATTCACGTTAAAAAAAAAAAAAAAAAAATCTGATACGCCGTAATTTTTACAGCAATAATTACAGTAAAACCACTGAATCACTCTAATTATATAAATACAACTATGAAAATTGCGGTAAAAATTTATTTTAAAGGATGATGCACCCAAATTGCGGGTATTATAAGTTGATCAGAAATTTTCTACCATGTAACAATTAGTGTTATAATAAAGTAAATAAAATACATCTAATGTGTTTGGCTTTATATTATTAAATAATACAAACCATTCGAACTTTCTCTGTTATAGAAGGAATAGACGAATTTAGTATGCCAGGTATGTTTTCCATGTAGTAAATTTTCAGGTTGCTGAAGTTCACCTAAAATATTTTTAAATAAATTAATAACAATACAAAACGATATATTTAACTTATTCTTTCAAATGGCGTGAAAATATTTGCGTTCTTAATAAATTATTTTAAACAAAAAAGCAACATAACCAGAAATAAAAACATCCAATTCTTATAAATATTTATTACACTAATAATTCAATTCATCAAAAACGCTAAAAATAAAGTAAAATATATTTAAATAAAAAATAACTAAAATTTTACATTTTTCCTTGTGCAGCGACAAAAATAAACTCGCGTAGGCAAAGAATGAAATAATGACATTTTGAATTAATAACATATAGAACATTTATTTGCGTACAAGTATGAAATGAACTAAATAAAATAAAATGATTTTAAAATATGATTATTATAGACAAGGCCAGAAATAATGAAACCTTTTTTCATTCAGTGTGCCAGTTTCTTAAATGTAGTTTAATATTTTTAGGTGTACAGTGGTGCTACTCGTTATACGAAAGAGTTTTTCAAAATAATCTTTGAAAAACTTCTTTGATTTCAAAGTATAGAATTACATAACTATACGCAACTATATTTACTTCTAATTTATTACCTTGCTTCAAATGGCTTTTGAAGAAACAGCATTATGAAGAAAACTTTAATATTAAGTGAAAGTAAAATATCCTTAAAGAGAAGCCATTATGATAAGCAATGAAATAAAATTTAGGCAATTAATTTCAGATGATTTTAAGTTTTATCGTATAAAGAATTAGATGTATAAATAAAATTTAAAATACATTATACATCTCCTTTGCTTTTTCGTTTAAATTTTCTACTTTCTTACTTCTAAATTAATAATTTTTTTCTTCCAAAATACATTCAGTAAACACATACCATCAAAAACTTTATACATTTGCGGGGGTGAAACAGTTTAAAAATTAGTTTTTGCATTATTATTGCTTTCCAATACGTCTGAACCAGGAATAATTTAATTTATTTGGATTTTTGTCACAGGAATAGAAATGCTAAGTGTTCCACATATAGTGATTTTTGTACTTTAATTGTGAATAGTTTCGGAATTTAAAGAAAGGCAATATTTGTGAAAATATAATAATGCAATAGTCAATGGATTAAGCTTATAATTTTGGATAACTCATCTCCGTTAAGGAGAAATAATTGACTGGCCATACTAAGAAAATAAATTTCAAAAGAAATTAAAGGTTTACTTATTCTGCCAAGTTCCAAAACAATGCGTTGATTGCCTCATATGGGAAGACGAGGTTTCCACTGTCTTAAAACAAAATTCCTAGTGATTCAAAAAATCTTAGAGCGATCATAGCTAGGAAATAATGTTTGGTTTTCTAGTTTTATTGCTTACCCAGACAAAAAACATAGTTACCTGGTTGGTAGCAACCAAGCTGCGACATGCGAGTAACTATGGATGGTGTTTTCAATATAAATGCAAACAATAACAATCTCGAGCTCAATACCTGCTCTAGTTCCGGTGAGAAAGTTTGCAACTGCTTACTACAGCTTATTCTGCGAGGTGGTATAATTTTGTTTTCAATAAAAGAAGTAAATTAGATAATTTCTGAGCTCAAATATGCCGTATTTCGTAAGATATTAATGTTATTAAGTAATTCTGGTGAGTTTGAAGTGAAAATTTGTTTTAGTTATAAATAGATATATTGTTAAAAAAGGTGACATGGTTGCTAGATTTTGAACAACTCGCTTTTTTGGCAGTCCGGATTTGGCCTCCTTCCATTTGCTTGTTACTGTTTGTTCTCATTGCAAGCTGTGCACCATCTTGCGTTAGTGTTAGCACCTTTAGTATTATAAATACAAGTATTGTTAGCATTGTAAACATAAGTAAACAAATACTACGTTTGCAACAATCTCAAAACACAATGATCACGTTATGAGTCAAATGGCTTTGAAATACACCGGAAACAGTAACCCGGAAGTATGGGCGGTATAGAGCTTGCAGCGTTCCCTAGTGTAGAAAACACCATCCATTGAATATTAAGTATATACTGACATTAGGTATAAATGTTTAACTTATTGCAGAAACAAGAACCTGGCAGTTGTGCTTTGGTGATTGCATTTGGTATCACCAGGATCCGTCAAGAAAATGTCTCCAAGAAATATAAATTCCTGAACCTAATAAATAGTAAAACCTAAGAAAATTAAGCGTTCCATGAACTAGTTGGGAGACGCAAAACTGGTTCGAGAGTACAAGATCAAATCAATTTTGTTATAGAGCAAATAAAAGAGGCAGTATAATTGTGCTACCAAGTTCCAAAACAATGCATTGATTGCTTTATATAAGAAGACGAGGTTTCTACTGTCTCAAAAAATATTCCTAGTGATCAAAAAAATTCAGACTGACCATAGCTAGGAAATAATGTTTGGTTTTCTAGTTTTATTGCTTACCCAGACAAAAAAACATAGTTACCAGTTGGTAACAACCAAGCTGTGGCATGGGAGTAACTATTGAATATTAAGTATATACTGACATTAGGTATAAATGTTTAATTTATTGCTAGTACAAGAACCTGGCAGTTGTGCTTTGGGGATTACATTTGGCATCACCAGGATCCGTCAAGAAAATGTCTCCAAGAAATATAAATTCCAGAACCTAATAAATAGCAAAACCTAAGAAAATTAAGCGTTCCATGAACTAGTTGTGAGACGTACAGCTGGTTCGAGGGTACAAGATCAAATCAATTTTGTTATAGAGTAAATAAAGGAGGCATTATTTGTACTCACTTATGAAGACGCCACACACAGGAAAGAAAATTTTCCACTCAAATTTTCTTTCTCCTTCATCAGAAATTTAAAATTTAAAGTGCAGAAAAAGTGAGTTCAGACAAACCTAGAGTAAGCCATGAAGTTTCAAATTCCGAAAAGAAAAATTTGAAATATACAAATTAAAATAAATTATGAGGTGATAACTTTAGATTACGCGACGGAGAAGTTCCCTTCTAATATTTTGTTTGCATTTTAATATTTTGAAGTATTTTTTTCAGCAATTGAAACTTCATTACTTACTCTTGGTTTGCCTGAACTTACTTTTAGCATTCTTTGAAATTTAAAATTTATAATGAAGGAGAAAGAGAATTTGCAACGAAAATTTTCTTTCGCGGTATGGCGTCTTCTTAATGTGAACATGAAATATAACAATAAAATATTTATTACATCATCTTCTCTTTTACATATACTCGAAGCTTATCTCGCACATACACCGAAGAGCCATTACATCATGACCACCCTACTAATAACATGTAGGACCACCTTTCGCCCTCAAAAGTGCTAGCACCCGCCGTGGCATTGATTCCACGAGGTGCTGATGGGTAGTCTGAGGAATCTGGTACCAAGCACTCACCAACTGGTCCCTCACATTGCGAGGGGGTAGCGTGGTAGCACAAATTTGGTTTTCCAAGTAGGACCACAAATGCTCTATTGGATTAAGGTAAGGTGAATTTGGGGGCCAAGACATGACTTGGAAGTCACTGGAATGTTCCTCGAACCAATCCATGACGATTCGATCTTTATGACATGGTGTATTATCCTGTTGGTAAACACCATCCCCCGCAGGAAAAACTGTTGCCATGAATGGGTGAATCATGGTCTGCAACTATGTTCAAGTAGCTTACAGACGTTAGGGATTGTTCTATGAGGATTATGGGTTCTAATGTGCCCCATGAAAACATTGTTCCTGGACGAGAAACCATGAAAATCTGAGCGAGCCCATTGCTATAGATGGAGGGTGGTCATAATGTAATCGCTCTTCGGTGTATAAAGCAGACTCAGGAAAAGTAAAGGTTGCAGCTTGCGAAACAAGACTAACAGACTTACTTTTTTATCCCACTGAACTCTTTTATCGTAGCCAGACAGTACTCGTGTAAGCAGAGGCAGATCTTGTGCATATCTGCACATAGGACCAGTGCTCACAAAATCATCAACTTTAGCGTCTTCCTCTGGATCATCAGGAAAACTTCCATAGTTAGAAATAACAGCTGAAAGAAATAGATTAAATACTGTTATTGATACTGTATTTAAAGTTATTGGTAAAATAACATGTCATTTCTCAATTCGAAAAGAACCAATCGTTTAATACTTGATAATATATGCTTACCCGAATTGGCATCACTATATGATATTTTACCCTCCATCGAACATTAATTGAAGGCTCATTTGAATAGTGGTTCAATTCTACTAAATTTATTTTATAACCGTCGTTGAACAGCCAGCCTAATATTTTGGGCTTACGACTACTGAAATTCAACAACGTAGCCTTGTAATTTTGAACCCAATCTAGAAGACAACGGAACTTCTGGATCAAGTATTGGGAGAAATTTACCTTCGTGGAAGACTTTTTGAAGGAGCTAATACGCATTTGCGTTACATAAAGAGGAAAACGACGAAAAACTCTTACGGCTAGCTTGACGATAAAGGGACTCTAACCCATGATCCACCAACAACTGGGGACATTTTACGTCAGCACTGTGGTCGGCGCGAGCTGGATGAGGAATTCGTACCGACCAACCCTCACTGGGATTCGAGCCTGGTTCACCTGATTGGAAGGCGAACGCTCTATCCCCTGAGCCACCATGGCTCAATTCAAGTTATTAACAAACAATTTGTCAGCTTCCATTTTTCTACTGAAAAAGCAAAGAGCAATTCAAATTAGACGAGATGAGAAAAACAATGACAACATTAGACTTAAAAGCTTTGTATCACGAAGATTGCAAAAATGGAGTCAGGTACGATTTACATCTTTTTCAACTGATCACTTGCTTACCTATAGCAGCATGAATGTGTTTATTGTTTCCATTGGCAAACTGGAATGTTCCAAACGACTGATTGTTGGCTGAATGTCGAATGAATTTATGCTTCTAACTAAAGAGAACTTTAAGTATAGAATATAAGTATCAACAAAATGCGATCAGAAAGCGCTAATTTATTTCTTCAAATTTTTCATTCAGAAAAAAATGTTTTGTTGATAATGGTAAAAGTGATGAAGATGTATGTATGTTAGCATTCTATAAGGATTTTTTTTACGCTCACTGAAATCTTGAAGTTTTCTTACTAAGTTTTTCATATAATGCTACATATTGTGAAGAGCCACACATTGGGTATTAGAAGGCTTCAACCAATGTTAGCTTGTGCTACCAATCTCTTAAAGATCCAAAATTATTCTTTATATTACTTAATACAGGTTTCCTTCCACAGATTGAGCTTTTGATTTGTTAAGATAAAATTTAAACTTAATTATTTCGCTCGAATACCATTTCAACTTCTACCCTAAACTTTTTTCTTACATTCTTATTTTTTGGCTGTTGTAAAAACACACTAAATATTTTTCACCAGAGAGATTATTTAGCACTAAGGTAAATCGTTAATTAATAAGATTTTTTTTGAAATTTCAAATACATGATTTGGAGTTATTGGTTTGGTTACGTAAGTTGACAGGACACAGTTCTACATAAAATTTATTATTAAAATGAAAGTTATTAGAATGTAAATACAGCTTATTTACCTTTAATTGTTAAATGGTTACTAAGTTGGTTTAACGTAATATGTTGCATAATAGGATCACATTACACGATTGCTTAATACTATTGTATTATAACCAATTGTATAATAACCAGGAAGCATTGCTTTTCATCTTAAGCCTTTATATTTGAACAATAATCAAAAGAGAGCCGCAATCAAACTAGGGAATAATATTCAGAAGAAAAGATAAAGATGTGGTTAGACTATACTTAGGCACTTGAATAATACCAAATTCGTCACCAGGATGAACAATGTTGTTTTATTTATGGAAACACGCACAGAAATCCTTAAATTATGTATTTCAATGTTTCTTTCCTTCTTTTTTTTGAGAGTGCATATTACATTGCCTTTCCATTTTTGTAATTTATTTATTTTATTTTGATATGAAATGTGTTTGATTCGGATTATTGTTTTTATGTTCACTATGTTTTTTCTGGCGTCATTTCATTTGGCAATACGTGATATGTAAACCCAACTAGAGGCAAAAAATTGCAAATTTTTGCTAAAGAGGCAGCTCTAACTATGCTTTTTCCTAGGATCACAGATATCAAGATAGGATCACAGATAATATTTATCACCATTAACTAGAAGATAAATAAATGATTTAAAGGCAAATTGCATAACTTTTTATGTTGATGACAGTCAAAGTAATTCAGATAGTCATTATTTAATGATGATCATGTCAAATGATTTAGACATACATCATATCTTTTCAACGCTTTTCATTGGCTGACGTAGCACTTCCGAGATGTATTTTGTTGGAGATAAGCATATTCTTTTTAATAATGCAGAAATAAAAATACATATCAATAACTTATCGACTTCTTTCATGTTTCATGACAGAAAAAGGGTTAAGTGTCTTTTGTAAACTGGGAGATGCTAAATATAATTTTGTGTATAGTGACGTAAAACTAAATATAAATGAATAAATAGTAATAAAATTTTAAATAATTTTATTTTGTTTAAAAGTGTCTTATTGATGTCCAGGCGAAAAAGTTCAAAAACATATAAAAATATACATTTTGTAAAAATCTATTTTGTTGATGAATACATTTGATTTTTTGCACTGTCTCATCAACCTCAGGGCATTAATAAATCTGATTTATAAATATTGAAGTAAGATATTTCCCGCTGATGAGTTTCATNTTACAGTTCGATATGCTTTGGATAGCACTGGTATTAAGTCTCGGCATTATGATACGATCATAAACCAATTTTTATAGTTTATGATAACCAATTATGAATTATTAAATTTATATTTTACATCAAGATTAAGAAAGAAAAATACTTAACACCTTTGCAAAGTAATATGACAAACTTTCTTACAGTTCGATATGCTTTGGATAGCACTGGTATTAAGTCTCGGCATTATGATACGATCATAAACCAATTTTTATAGTTTATGATAACCAATTATGAATTATTAAATTTATATTTTACATCAAGATTAAGAAAGAAAAATACTTAACACCTTTGCAAAGTAATATGACAAACTTTCTTACAGTTCGATATGCTTTGGATAGCACTGGTATTAAGTCTCGGCATTATGATACGATCATAAACCAATTTTTATAGTTTATGATAACCAATTATGAATTATTAAATTTATATTTTACATCAAGATTAAGAAAGAAAAATACTTAACACCTTTGCAAAGTAATATGACAAACTTTCTTACAGTTCGATATGCTTTGGATAGCACTGGTATTAAGTCTCGGCATTATGATACGATCATAAACCAATTTTTATAGTTTATGATAACCAATTATGAATTATTAAATTTATATTTTACATCAAGATTAAGAAAGAAAAATACTTAACACCTTTGCAAAGTAATATGACAAACTTTCTTACAGTTCGATATGCTTTGGATAGCACTGGTATTAAGTCTCGGCATTATGATACGATCATAAACCAATTTTTATAGTTTATGATAACCAATTATGAATTATTAAATTTATATTTTACATCAAGATTAAGAAAGAAAAATACTTAACACCTTTGCAAAGTAATATGACAAACTTTCTTACAGTTCGATATGCTTTGGATAGCACTGGTATTAAGTCTCGGCATTATGATACGATCATAAACCAATTTTTATAGTTTATGATAACCAATTATGAATTATTAAATTTATATTTTACATCAAGATTAAGAAAGAAAAATACTTAACACCTTTGCAAAGTAATATGACAAACTTTCTTACAGTTCGATATGCTTTGGATAGCACTGGTATTAAGTCTCGGCATTATGATACGATCATAAACCAATTTTTATAGTTTATGATAACCAATTATGAATTATTAAATTTATATTTTACATCAAGATTAAGAAAGAAAAATACTTAACACCTTTGCAAAGTAATATGACAAACTTTCTTACAGTTCGATATGCTTTGGATAGCACTGGTATTAAGTCTCGGCATTATGATACGATCATAAACCAATTTTTATAGTTTATGATAACCAATTATGAATTAATAAATTAATATTTTACATCAAGATTAAATTTTTTTTTAAATTAAAAGAATTTAAAAAAGAAGATACTTGTTACATAAATTTGTTCTGAGAAATACTAACTCACTTTTAGATGGTTTGTGCCCGTAAATTCCACAGAAAGAGGCTGGGATTCGTATGCTGCCAGCGATATCATTACCAATTCCAATCACAGCTGAGGCAGCAGAAATGATAGATCCTTCACCACCTGAAAGGAAAGCATTATGGACAATCATAATTTTTAGGATTTGCAAACATATTTTAATAATGAAGGATATGAAGATAATAAAGAATACAAGACAAGAAGGTTTTCCAAAGACCTTTGGAGTAAAGAAAAAAAAGCAGTACTCGCGCTTTTATATACATTTACAGTTTATTGTAAAGGAATACAAATACCATAGTAGAGTTTTATTTTAGATTAACTCTCTTTCTCCAGGATATTTGTAAAAAAAAACTTTTGAACAGACTTGCTGAATGTTCTTCTTTTTGCACATCAAACTGAATAATAATCGGTATGATTTACAAAAGATGGACAATGATAATAGAGCGTTCCTCTTCTATTTAGGGGTCCAAATTCAAATCCCAGAGAGAAGTAGTCAATAAGTATACTGTTTCCTGCTTGCATTGACCACAGAGATTTTTGTGGGTTTCCTCTGTTACGTTATGCTGGTTGCGTTGCCTCAAAAAGTTTTCCAAGTAAGCTAGTTAAGTCAGAGGTTCCCTTATCTTCTGGGTTTGATTTAAAATTACAATGAAAAGGAGTTAGTTGAGCATTGATATAGCTACAATTTGGACATGAAGAGGCTGTTAAACTCCGCTGATAAGTTAAAGAATTTCCTTCATGAAATGTTTTGTTTTAAAATGTAGTTTTTTTTTCTGAATGCAATTTTCAAAATTTTTGTTTTTCAAAGTTTATTTCAAATTAATCTATATTAAATCTTCGTTGCAGTCTGTAAGTATATTATGTAAACAAAGATTTATTACAAATTATTAAAAGACAAATAATGAAATAATTAAACTGTTCTGGAAAAATAAGTCCCACATTAAAATCACTCGTTGAAAAAAAAAAGTTTAAATAATGTGGCTGTGATCACATGTAGCTGATGAATGCTTTTAAATTTTCATGCAGTTCATTTTGAGAAATGTAAAAATCATATTTCTTTGAAGAAGTATTTATTTATAAAAAATACTTTATAGGCAATTTTAGAGGAAAATGGTAAAACATCTTAAAGCCGTGCATGCGTATCATCTGGAAATATCACGTTTTTCACGCATGATAATGTAATATTACTAACCTAATTTAATGCAACCGCCAACCGTGACATTATATTTAAGATGTCATGTTTTAAAAAAATTGCGCTTGTAAATCAGCTACAATGAAGCGGATTACTAATGCAATCGAAGGAAAGTTACTTTTAATTAGAATGAAATGTAATCTGTAAAAAAATCAGGTTTTTTAACTTAGTTATATATTTTTTTCAAATTTCAGCTAATTATTTAACATATTTATGAAAATTATACATAAATAATTTCGTTGAAATTTTTTTAAAATTTAACTTATTCTAAAGATTAGTTAATCGCAATTATCGTAGTAGTGAAAGTTTAAAGTTTTTTTTTATGAAACATGTCTATTTAATTTGGATCTATGGAATGATATTTGAATTTATTTGAATTGTAATAATGATGAATAGTGTTATTTTTTCAAGATTTTATAAATTATGTAATTTTTAAATTTTTAAAATAATTGACAAATGAGAAGCTTTTAATTAGTACCATTTTATCAATACACTGGCTGGTCATGATTTTATAATTTTGTATACTCAAGTTTCAATTTACAAAATCTTTATGTAAAGACTCAAATGACTGTAGTGTGACAAGGATTCAATCAACATATATGAAGTTCAGCGATAACAGAAATCGAACAACAGCGAATTGTTGTATGTAGAAGAGTTTTTAAACACTACCTGGGTGCCAACATTGGCAGAAAAAGTTAAGCGTGTTACACTTTTTAGATTTTTTTCTTTTATTTGTAAATAAAGGTGTTATTATTCAAAAATGGCTGTAAGTCTCTTTTGAAACTATAGTGCTTATTTAAAATAAACAAGATTCCCCCCCCCCNCAGTTTTAGACAGGTTAATAAACAAACTGTGGTGAATTGTGTGTCCACCAGATGGCATTGCCAGTTCTTCCCCAAGATGCCGTTAAAAAACTGTTTTTAACTTTTGTACTCAATTTTATGTACCTGGCAACGATATGGAGCAAATATTATTTGCAATTAACTAAGTTAACAATCGGTCTTCATGCAGCAGTGTTGCGAATAGCTGCTTGTCAATGTCTGTCTCGAAGCTATTTTAAATTTTATTCTTTATTTTTTCCGTGCCTAATCTTTAATAAACACATAGTAATTTTGAATTTCTTATGTTTCTTCCGTTTAATTTTTCAACCCTGTTAACTTCAAGTGCTTGTCACCAATTTATATTGATTAGGTTAACTTAATAAAACGTTAATAAATTGAATGGATTAAACTTGGGAGGTAACAAATTACTATGTAGTTATTAAATATTAGGCACAGAAAAAATAAAGATTATATAAAAAAAAAATTGTTTAAAGACAGGCATTTCCGAGTAGCTGCTAGTAATGCTGTGACGTGAACCGATGGTTGAAATCAATTGCAATTGTTGTTAATACCCATATCGTTGCCAAGGTATATAAAATTGAGTACAAAAGTTCACAACAGTTTTTTTTCCGCTATCTAATAGGAAAGCTGGCAATGCCATCTGGTGGACATGTAATCCGCCACAAAAATGTACATAATAAAAGAACATAGTACTTTTCTGTTTATGTTTCTCATTTATATTCCATGTAAATCGAAGTTTACTTCTGTAATCCCTTAAAAAGTCATTTTATTTCCCACTTACTTTATTAATTCTTAAATGTCGATAGGAAGTTATTTTTCCACCTTAGATTTGTGCGGACATATGGTGATGCGTTAGAAAATACCAGGAAAAGAATAAGTGGGGACTTTATTTTTTATAAATGGGAGAAACAATGAAGGCTATTATGATGTAAAGAACTAGCAACCGCGGAACTGGGAGGGGACTGAGGAGGCTTTACCCCCTCCCATTTAATAAATAATGGGATATAGCCCGTTCTAAGATTACAATTTTTCACTCAATATTCGTGTTGGTAAATTTACAATGAAATAAAAATAGAAATTTTTTTGTGTGTCTGAATTCTAAAAAACATGTGTATTTCAAGCGAGCTTCAATATTTCCTTGGTAAAAACTGCGAACAAGCCATCTCTTACTCACCCCCTCACCCCACAGAGAAAATATAAGTCACTATTGCTGACCAATACAGAAAATTCTTGGTTTCAAATACCACAGGGAACAGAATAATAAAAAGAATTAAAAAAAAAAACAACAGTGGAAAAGAATAAAATTTCAAATTTATGCCCGATTCTTCACAGTAAGTAAAATTTTAAAAAGTCTGCCTACCTTCGCACAAAAAAAGGAAAAAAAAAATTAAAAGTCAAATCAATTTTAGGCAGTAATTAATTTCAGGAAATTTTTTCTGTAAATCGATGCTAATCCTAAATATTTTAACATAATGATAAAGATAATGGCACTGTAATGGTCTAAACTATTGAAACGTTTAAATCACGAAAGAGTATATAATTTACAATACCAGAGCTTCCTCCCACAGTTCGTGTGTTATCGTATGGATTTTTGGGTATTCCAAAGTTCAGATTTGCGCTCTCCCACCACATGCAAGTTTCGGGAACGCTTGTGACAGTCACAGGAATCGCTCCAGCTTTTCTATATTCAGCAGCAGCAACGGAATCTTTCTCAGCTATATGATTCCTAGCCTTAACCATTCCACATGTTTGGGCCATGTCTGTAATGAAATAAAGGAGAAATGTACTTATCAAGCATTTAAATCTAGTTAGGTTCACTAGTTATAATCTCAAATAACTTTTATTTCTTGATGTTTAGATCATGAAATAAAAATTACAAAGGAACCGGTTGCTAAAATGTAATTTACATTCACTTCAACAGTAATAACGTAACACAAAATTTATATTACGCAAAGAACGATGCAAATCAACAACCAAGTTCAACAAGGTAAAAAATCGTCGGCAATTTTTGATTAACAACCCTCCCTAGCCCTTTGCCAGACACAAAAATTTGAACCAGCATCTTTTAGTTTTCTAGGGTCAACTTAGTTGAATCTTCTGCCTCCACGTAGTAAAGCATTGGTTCCTGATTTTTTTCGGCTTTTTTCCTTCAATGATTGAGCATGCTTTTGCGGGCTTAACTTAACTGAGACTTAATAAATAAATTAATAAATAAGTGAAAATATTTAATGATTGAAATTTTGTTAATAATTTTTAAAATATTTAATGTATGAATAAAGAGCCGTGATGACTCAGATCGAGCATTCGCCTTTCAATTAGGTGAACCGGGTTCGAATTCAACGACGATTGGTGGATACCAATTCCGCATCCGGCTCGCAATGACCACAGTGCTGAAGTAAAATATCATTAGAGGCAGACGGATCATGGATTAGAGTCTCCTTGCTGTCAGACAAACAGTGGATGGTTTTCCTCTCCATTTAACGCAAATGAGGATTAGTTCCATCAAAAAGTCCTCCACGAAGCAAAAAAATCTCCCCATACTTGATCCTGGAGTTCCCTTGTCTTTTGGATACCTTATATTTTATATAAAATCAATGTGCAATATTTTGAAATTGATTCTTTTACCACCTTACACGTTTTATGTTATGTATTATGGAAAATAAATGATCGATATTTTTAAATGATAATTTTACCATCTTATAGGCCATATTTATGTTTTTATGAAAAATCAATGCGATATTTTAAAATTGATTATTTCATTATTGATTATCTTTAAAAGGGATTATTGTAATTTAAATTTATTTTCCGTTTGAAATCGATTCAACAACTACTTTCCGATATCAACTATGTCCACACTGTTACATACTCTCTAGCAACTACGGAATATAGAAATTCTTGTTTGAAAATTCTTATCCTCAGTGTCAGAAATGTTATGTCTTAACGTTTAAAAAAGCTACATCCAAAGAAATATTTGTCCATCACTACATACGAATGATTTAAACAGATATATTGGTGATCAGTTGGGCAGAAGGTTAGTAAGTCTATTGGCAAATTTATGGGTTTTAATTTCTCTTTAATTATAAGAATTCATTTGGGGAACTTTAAAATCTAGATGCATAAATTTTTAATTTACAAATATTTTGGGTAGGGAGGATTAACCTCCTCAGACGCAAGGTATCCATTAGGATACCTCAGCAAATACAGAGTATTCAAAACTTGGAAAAATTACAAAGTGAAGAGAAACTTTCCCCAATACTGCTTAAAATTTCATAAAGTTAGTTTCACATTATTTTTATAAAGTCAGTTTTGAAGCTTTTACATCAAGATAAAAGAAATGATATTATTTTTAGTAAATATAAATGCTTCAAAGTTTTGTTAACCCAATATTTGATCCTCGAGTTCCCTTGTCTTCTGGATTGGGTTCAAAATTACAAGGTTACAGAGTTGAACATGGGTAGTCGTAAACCCAAAATTGGGCCGACTGTTCAGCGACGATTATAAAATAAAATATTTCCCTTCATCATCAAAGGTATATAAAATTATATATACACCGAAGAGCTAATACATTATGACCACCCTCCATCTATAATAATGGGCCCGCCCAGGGTTCCATGGTTTCTCGCCCAGGAACAATGTTTTCATGGGGCACATTAGGACCCATAATCCTCATAGAACAATCCCTGACGTCTGTAAGCTACTTGAACATAGTTGCAGACCAGGTTCACGCATTCATGGCAACAGTTTTTCTTGCGGGGGATAGTGTTTATCAACAGGATAATGCACCATGTCATAAGGGTCGAATCGTCCTGGATTGGTTCGAGGAACATTCCAGTGACTTTCAAGTCATGTCTTGGCCCCCAAATTCACCTGACTTTAATCCAATAGAGCATTTGTGGTCCTACTTGGAAAACCAAATTCATGCTGCCACGCTACCCCCTCGTAATGTGAGGGAATTGCAGGACCAGTTGGTGAGCGCTTGGTACAAGATAACTCAGACTACCTATCAGCACCTTGTGGAATCAATGCCACGGCGGGTGCTAGCAGTTTTGAGGGCTAAAGGTGGTCCTACATGTTATTAGCAGGGTGGTCATAATGTAATGCCTCTTCGGTGTATATATATGTCTTAAATCTTCAGATAAACTAAACTTTATGATGTTTCGTGAAAACTAGGCTTTATTTGTCAGAAATTTAAGAGTATTGTGAAAGATTTTAAAAATAAGCAATTAAAATTACTTACAACCCTCGTCTTCTCCATTTACCAGCCTAATATTGGGGTTAATAAAAGATGAACAATCATACATAAAAATTTACACAGGAAGAAGGTATCTTAAAAGATATATGACGTTTGGAATAAAAGAAATGATATCAATGGTTCAGAAAAGAAAGAATGGTTCAGAAAAGAAATGAATAACCTTTTACACCGATAGCCTCTTTACAGGTAAATGGCACTCCGAGTAGTGGTGTTTCAGAAGCAATTTCTTGGGGAGATTTTTCGCCACTGTCAAGGAATTTATCAATGTCTTTGGCATCCTGAATTGCAGCTTCATACCTCTCATCACATGCTGCGTTGATAATAGGATGAACTTCTCGAGATCTTTCTACATAAGCTTTCATTATATCTTCACACCTGAGCTGAATAAACAGTACAGCATTTATTATTATTACTAGCCGATTTTCGCTACCATCTAGGTCATACTTCAAAATTTTCTTGTAACAAAATATAAATTTTAATGGTAACCAAGCGGACTGCTACTGTATTTAAATATTCTAATTCTTCAACTTCAATTCTAACACCAAAGTGTCCCGGATTGTTATTTTGAATGATTGGGCTTGACTTTTTTTTAACCTTTATTTAACTGTACTTATTTCAGCAGTTAATGTAATCAATTAGCATATAATTCTTGTAGGAGTTTTTTTAAAAATTGCTTCATTTCAAAATGTGATACTAATTATATTAAAAACTTTCAAAGACTTTTCTACCCGAATAAGTGCTAAAAATTTTATGAGTGTAAGCCAGTGACGATTTTATAGCAGCATACACTCGTTTGTGTATGATTTTTCATTCTAATTCCAATTATCGTCTTCATTTTTCGAATGAAATACACGAATTGACATTCAATAGATATTGCAAAACGAAGTATATTTTAGTAATAACACAGTTACCTTTTTGTTGATAGCTATCAAACCACGATCTCCCATCAAAACGACATTGTCATGAATGTGCTACTAATTATATTAAAAACTCTTAAATGACTTTTCTACCCGAATAAGTGCTAAGAATTTTATAAATTTTTAACCAGTGACGATTTCATAGCATCATACATTCGTTTGTGTATGATTTTTCATTCTAATTCCAATTATCGTCTTCATTTTTCGAATGAAATACATGAATTGACATTCACTAGATATTATAAAACAAAGTATATTTTAGTAATAACACAGCTACCTTTTAGGTGATAGCTATCAAACAACAATCTCCTATAAAAACGACATTTTAATGGAAATTGAAAATAATAAATTGATATTTTTATTGCTCTTCTTTTATAGCCCAAATACAAATGGTTGCAATGTAAATTCTTCTGATTACTAAATATTCAAATTATGGCTAATGCGAATCATAATAAACTAAATTCAACTTTGTTAAAACGCTTATTGTGAATTATTGCGCTTCCAACCTTAGCTTCTTATACAGGGTTACTCATAATTCTCTCCGGGTTTTCGAAGCGTTATAGTAAAAAAACGAAGACGAATATGCCAAAAAAGAATATATGAAATTATTCCGAAAGTATTCAAGTTTTAATTTAAGCAGTTGCCGATAGATGGCAGCAACATGTATTACTGAAGCCAGTTGTAGTAAAGAAAAATGGCGTTTACAGGCGGAGAGAATTCTGAATAACCATGTATAATTGCCGAAATTGTATGAGTGAGCCGTGGTGGCTCAGGGGACAGAGTGTTCGCCTCCAAATGAGGTGTCCAGGTTCGAATTCTAGTGGTCGTGGCTTGTTGATAGGAATTCTGCTTCCGGGACGCACCGATCACAGTACTGACGTAAAATTTCCTCAGTGGTAGACGGATCATCGGAGCTATTCATGGGAGGTTTTCGTGGTTTTCTTCTCCATGTAACGCAAAAGTGGGTTACGCAACCCAAATACGAATGTATTTTATATTCTTGCGGAAGATGTGCTAGAGAAAATGTGTACAATAAATCAGGAGAATATCGATTTCCCAAACGCAGGAAAAAAAAGAGAAGTAACCAACTATGGATGGAATGGAAAGAAATATCAGTTACTTAAAATTGTAATTACTGTACGCATACTTTCGTATTCCTTTTTCCTATTGAGATAAAATTATTTCGATTTTCAAGTATTAGTGCATAATGATACTCCGTACGTATTGATAGAAATAATGCGTATAGAAGAGGTATTAAATCTGATAAGAGTTTATTGACTCATCAAGAGCTTACGAGTTATTTTTAACTACCATCCTTATCTAAGGTATTTTTTAATTTTAACAATGAAACTGATATCTCTGACGCAATATTTACGAACGCTTACGAATAAAATGCCAACCATCAGACTAAGCAAGTTTTTTTTTGCGTACTCATGAACATTTTACTCAGAAAATATCTTTCTTTCCCGAAAAAGATAGAGATTATCATGGCTGAATTATCAATGCAATAGGTAAAAATAATGAAGAGACTCAAATTAACATGGTTGCCAGATAGTAACAGTAAACGGGTTTTCTTAAAATAACCATGGGAGGGTATTTATAAATTATTTCTAGAAGCGGTTTGTTCTTACACGAGCTACGTTCAGATGGAGCATTCAATCAACCTCGAAGGTCAAGGTTTTCTTTTCGAATCTACATTTCATTACGTAAAAGATGCGTTCGTTAAACAGACTTCATTTTTTTTACATTTGTTTTATGTCTTGCACTGTCGACGATTAAAGAGTAAGTATTAGAACTCAGGTGCGATTAAGAAGTTACCATAGATTTAGTAATGGATACCTTTAAATACTACTTAAAATCACATTAAGGAATTTAACTTGTTGACGCAGTCAGCATTGCTTAGATTATGTGAGTTTGGAACGCAATCTACTATTTACCGTTCTTTAATACATTGAATAGGGGAGAGTGGGGTCAATTGTAACATTTTTTACTTAACTATTTTTAACTAACAAAAAATCCATGTGGTTATCAGGAAAGTACGACAGACGAGTAAAGTAGACTATCCTCTACTAGAAAAAAAAAAAACCTTATTTTAAATGTTATTATATTAGTTATTAACAATTTTTGACAGTCGTGCACTTGTTACAATTGTCCCCACTTACGGGGTCAATTGTAACAGTTCATAAATTCAACTAAAACATAGTTAATTATACATATTATCATAGTTGTGATATATTTTTTTATTGATCAAAATAGTAGTGATATTTTAGGAGTAAAAATAATAATGAGCAGAGACCTAAAGGGTTAAACTTTTAACTTTAAGGGGTTAAAAATTTTAATTTATGCTGTGAAAGGTGACAAATAAAATAATGCACATGCAACATAATATAAATGATATAGGAAACTATTGGTGGTTCTTAAAGAGTTAAGTAATGGTTTGTAAACATAAGATTATTTATTTTCAGCTGTTACAATCGTCCCTTTACTTATTGTTACAATTGTCCCCAAGACGCCATTTCAGCTTCATTTGTTAAAAACAATGCTAGTTAATTAGCAAAACTAATCTTTTTTTTTTTTGAAATGTTAATTAAGGTGTCCACTTACATATTCGGTTAATAATTTTTATTTGTTTATGCAAAATTACTTTGTTACAATATAATATTCTAATACCAAAAAAAGTACTTACGTAGCGTGAAAATATCTTTTGTGATGTAACTCTTTCAAAAGTACATAAAAATGGTTGCCAGCAGGGGTGTACATGTAGATTTATTAAATACACCTAGTGTGCCACCTAGGAACCAAATCTAGAACCCGACACTCGAAATTTTTGCTCTGTTACAATCGTACCCTGTTACAATTGACCCCACTCTCCCTTACTGTTAGATAATATGTATGTGGTTTACTCTGGGGGAAATGTGATCAGAAAAAATTGCTCGTTGGAGAAACTATGTCAGAGTGTCCTTTTCGGAATAATTCTATTATTTATCTCTCGCTATTTCCCTGCAAACTTAGGTAAATTATTAAAATTTTGTTACCCTACTATGTGTAGTTGCATGACTATTT
Source organism: Parasteatoda tepidariorum (assembly GCF_043381705.1). Lineage (NCBI taxonomy): Eukaryota > Metazoa > Arthropoda > Arachnida > Araneae > Theridiidae > Parasteatoda > Parasteatoda tepidariorum. The sequence continues at coordinate 51,612,447 of NC_092212.1, forward strand.
TTATCAAGCGTTTTCAATTATGGAAGTTTATATATGCTGAATGAATATACTCATTGTAAATGTCATTTTTAATATTTGAATTAACTTTTTTTAATTAGTAAAAAAAAATTCTATCACTTAAAATAATAAAAACGTTAAATGTGTGTAGTACTATAATTTCTCAAAACATCCTTAAATTAATTCGCCTCACTGTGGCATTAGCTTGATATCGAAATTTTTCGTTTTACTACGCCATTAGATTTATTCAACTCACTACGAATATAATAAATATATTCGTTTTTGGAAGACTTTATACGTTTGTCCATTTTTAAGGACACTACCAAAAATGTGTTCTGTGAGATAAGACATTGCTAAACTTTTTAAAAGATATAAATCTCAAAATAAAAACATCCATCTTACCTGTCTTTTTCTTATTTTCTCAGCAAGATCTGTGGCAGAATAAAGTAAAATATTATTTGTTATAGGTGGCAACGGCTTTGTAGGACCCATGACTAGATAGTACACAAAAGATAAGATCTTGTCGGAGAACGGTCGGGTGAACGTCAACAGAATTCTCACGAATTCTGCGACCATTCCAGCTATCTGTGAACGAAAAAAAAGCTTTATATATGCATCAAATCTCAGAGATGTTGAAGTGCAATTATTTTTAAGCGTATAATTTTCTTTAATTAGAACATTAAAAAAATTATTTCTGGGAGTTAGTATATGTATAAGAAAAATGAAATTTTAGAATAATAAAAGAGAACAGTAAGAATAATAAAATAAAATAAATATCTTCAGCAACTTCCTAACATTTCTTTTTATGGAAGCACTGTTTCCTTTTCCTATGACATATCATTATAATTTGTTTTCAGTAAAAGTGAAATTTATTTACAGCTATGACATACTTTCTGGGCTATTTCTTATCTGGAAAAAAGCAAATAGCTGTGGCTTGGTTTTTATGTTGGTTATATACAGATGTTTGTCCAACAAATGTTTCAATTTCCCAGGGAATTTATGACCCTGGTATAACTGTGATGCCTGGAATGTCTTCTATTGAATTATTCACCCATTAACCACTGATATATCAATTTCTACAATATTCCAGTAGCTTCGATTTTTTTTCAAATAAGAAGTGAAGTAGAAGTAGTAGTTTATATCGCAATGAAAATAGAAAGTCATAAAAAAATCGTAATACAAATATCACATATACAAATAAATCGTATATACAAATAAAAATCTCAAAAAAAAAAGAAGAAAAAAAATAGACCATCTTGAATAATTTTTGATCTAATTATCAGATCTTCCCATTTTAGGACTCCTTCCTAAAGGTTTGAGGGGGTAACCTCAAATATGCTTATTAATTAGAACAAGACGATATTTTAAGTTTCGAATTATAGAATTATACACACAATTATAGAATTTATTTAGTCTAAGATAGTTTATCACATGAATTTAAGTTACAATCAATGGGCTTTAGCATTATCAGAAGCTTTCAGTAGAAATATAACTCAGTTGTCATGCGATTTAATTTTAAATCAAGTGGAATCTTAATATTAAATCAATCAGCACGTCAATTTAGAAGAGG
>NC_092212.1:51614121-51679627 GCF_043381705.1 Parasteatoda tepidariorum
AGTTTAATTAAATTAAGATGAAAATTTTAAAGCAATTAAAATACTAATTTTAAATCAATAAGAATATCAATTTTAAACGAATTACAATATTCAATACAATAATATATTTAAATAAATTACAATGTTAATTTTAAATAAATTACAATATTAAACAACAATATTAACAATACAACAATAACAATAATTATTACAATATTATTATTACAATATTAAACATTACAATATTTCAAATGAATTACAATTTTAATTGAAAAAAATTGCCTATCAACTTTTGAGCTGTAACTGTATAGAAAATACTTACGTCACGCTGGAAACTCATTAAAAATATATTTCTTGTAGATTGAAATAACACAAATGTTAGATTTAGTTTTGAGTAGTAGATTACAACTTTTATAACAATTGGGTTATTGATTTCGAATCAACTAGAATAAATTTAAGTCAACCGAAAATTAATTTTAAATCCATTAAAATATGATCTTAAATTAAATTAAAAGGGAAATTTTAAAACAATTAAAATACTACTTTTAAATCAATATAAATATTAATTTCAACGCAATTACAATATTAATTAGGAATTAGAATATTAATATTAAAATTTAGAGTATTATTTTTAAATCAAACAGAATATAAATTTTAAATATTAGAATATTAATTTAAAACCAATTAGAATATTAATTTTTGACAAATTTGAACAGACATTTTAGAGCAATTTTAAATCAATGGATCAATATTTTACTAGAATAATTTTTTAAATTTATATCGTATCTACTACTTACGTCTGGAAACTCATTAAAAATACATATATGGTGGGCCGAAAATTAAGCAAATATTAGATTAAATTTTGACTTGTTGAATGCAACATTTATATCAATTAGGTTACTAATTGAAATTTAACTGAAATAAATTTAAGTCAATCAAAAATCAATTTTAAATCTATTGAAATATGAAGTTTTATTAAATTAAAATGTAAATTTTAAAGCAATTAAAAACACTAATTTTAAAGCAATTAAAATACTTATTTTAAAGCAATTAAAATACCATTTTTAAAGCAATTTCAGTACTTGTTTTAAATCATTAGGTATATTAATTTGAAATGAAATTGCAATATTAATTTTAAATGAATTTACATAGCAATTTTTAAACCATAGCTTCATAAAAAGCAGTTACGTCTAGCTGAAAACTCATTAAAAATATCTTTCGGTTAGACAAAAATAGCACAAGTGTTAGATTTAGTTTCGAATTGTTGAATGCAACTTTTATATCAATTAGATTATTAATTCGGAATTAACTGCAACAAATTTAAGTTAACCAAAAATCAATTTTAAATCTAATAAAATATGTAGTTTTATTGAATTAAAATGGAAATTTTAAAGCAATTAAAATACTAATTTTAAATCCTTAGGCGTATTAGTTTGAAATGAAACTGCAATAATAATTTTAAATAAATTCGCATAGTAATTTTTAAGCAATAGCTATATTAAAAACACTTACGTCTCGCTGGTAGCTCATTAAAAATATCTTTCTGTTAGACTAAAATTGCTCAAGTGTTAGATTTAGTTTCGAATTGTTGAATGTAACTTCTATATCAATTAGATTATTAATTCGGAATTAATTGCAACACATTTAAGTCAGCAAAAAATCAATTTTAAATCTATTAAAATGTGAAGTTTTATTAAATTAAAATGGAAATTTTAAAGCAATTAAAATACTAATTTTAAATCATTAGTTATATTAGTTTTAAATGAAGTTGCTATATTAGTTTTAAATGAAGTTGCTATATTAGTTTTAAATGAATTTGCACAGTATTTTTTAAACAATAGCTATATTAAAATCACTTACGTCTCGCTGGTAGCTCATTAAAAATATCTTTCTGTTAGACTAAAATAGCACAGGTGCTAGATTTAGTTTCAAGTAATCCACAAATACTCCTGAATCTTAATATGGCAACGTATGAATATATTGAGTTTTCGAGGCCGAACCGTCGCTTCCCATGAATTAATGAATAAGAATGAAGGAACTTTTTGAAACGGAAGAAATCTTACATAATCAGTTCCTAATGCCGTTCGAGGAATGAGTTTTTAATATTCAAAATGGAAAGAAGACAACGAATTGTCCTTTTTGGTGTTTGTTCACCTTTTTACGACTTAAGATTTCCAAACAAAATAACACGAAAATAGCTTCTTTATATTCAAATATAGTATTTTGGTATTATTAATGGGTTGAGGAAGACAAATCACAGGTTATTTAAATTTTTGATTGTGGAAATCGTAAAACCTTCTAAATTTTGCCTTTCACTGAGAATTTCACTAAAAGTTTGTAAGATACTGTACGTCCCTGGCATAATTTATATTTTAAAAATAATTTTGAGGGTTAAAATGCTTCGGAACTCGTAAACAATAACAACAATTGAGTTATGCACTATTTTTTATATGTCAACGTATTTCAGCTTATTAATTTATTTTCACAACAAGAGACTTGATTATTACTTTTGTATTCGGAATAACGGTTTCCAGTTTTAAAACAAATGCTTTTTTTAAAGTATTTGTATTCTACAGTTGTATATAATGAAATAAAAAATATAGTCTGTTTATGCATACATTTGCCATCTACGTTGTATGAAAATATTGTCACGTTTCATTTTGAACCACTGGTATATACGCTTTAATAGTTAAATGTGTTGCAATCAAAACTACAAAAAAATTTATCACAATGTATTTTAAAAAAGGTACTTGAGACTAATAGTTTCTTAAACTGTTTTATAAATATCTAAGAAATAATATAACAGTCTGAATATAACTAAGAAAGAGATACAGTGAAATTTAAATATCGAATAAATTGAAAGATTGTGAATGAATTGATCTACGAACGACTTTTTCTAATGTCAGGGTTTTTTACTGGACACTTTGTTATTATGTTCATTATGTTATTTTTCTGGACAAAATAAACAAACAAAAAATGAATAAATATTTTCAATTATCTAGTACAAAAGATCTATTCATTCAACTCATTTCATCCTAATAAAGCTTAAGAAATAGTCCCCAAATTAGTTTACGAACCTTATTTTCTTAATTTTGCAGCAATGCAAAATGCGTTAGTGTATGTAATTTAATTTATTTGTTCAGGCCATTAACAATTCAGTCCTAATGAAAGTTGCAAAATGTAACAGATAACTCGTTTCTAAGAAAGAATCTTTAGTAAGTATCTAGCATTTAGGTTGCAACTGAGTTGCAAGCTTTCATCCAATATTCAATTTTGTTTGCGATCGGCAATATTTTGGGTAGATCATGCCAGAAGCTTTTATAAATGGTGTTCTTTTTGACATGCAAGATCAAAATGAGGAAAGAATTTAAATGACTTCTTCTAGTATTAATATCGCCAAAACAATTTCAACTAAAACAAAAATGGCTAACAGAGAGTTAGTGTAGAAGTGTTTCCATATTTTCCAACCCCTGTACATCTCTTAACAAACTAATGTAAGTTCTAAGTAAAACTAAATGAAGTTTGTAATCAGAAGTAATGCTTGTGGATGTATATTGTTAACAGAGATGTAGAATGTCGATTGTTTAAAAGATTGGTTACAGCGAGTTAGTGTAGAAGTGTTAAGTAAAACTAAGTGAAGTTTGTAATAAAAAGTAACCCTCTACACAATCATGAAACTAATGTTCGTTAATGTAGATTATTTACAGAGATTTACATGTAGAGTATAAATTGTTTACAGGATTGTTTACAGAGAGTTTTTAAAGAAGTGTTTCCACATTGTTTTCCAACACCTGTACATTTCTTAACTAATTTATGTAAGTTCTAAGTAAAACTAAGTAAAAATTGTAATCAAAAGTAATGTTTGTGAATGTAAATTGCTTACTGAGATTTAGATGTAGAATGTAGACTGTTTACAAGATCGTTTTCATAGAGTTAGTGTAGAAGTGAAGTTTGTAATCAAAATTAACACTTTATACATTTACTAAACCATTTGTTTAATCTTTGTGAATTTAGATTATTTACAGAGATTTAGATGTAGAATGTAAATTGTTTATAAGATTGCTGACAGAAAGTTTTTATAGAAATGTATCCATATTTTTTTCCAACCCCTGTACATCTCTTTAACAGACTAATGTAAGCTCTAATTAAAATGAAATGAAGTTTGTAATTAAAGTAACGCCCTACAACATTCACAAGCATTAAACTAATTTGTGTTTAATATTGTTTTAAAATGGTATCTTCTTTTTTTAAAGGACAAAGTTACAGAGCAGTACTTGCATTTATATACTACAAAAACAAGATAGTTTGCACCTACCATCATTTATTAATAATACACAAGTTTTTATATTTAGATCTAAAGTCAAGCGCATTGCCTTTTCTAAGTTCAATTAGGTACTTGCACTTCAAGAAGAAGATCACAGATACCCGCTCATGTGACCTATGACGCTTAGCTCCAGCTGATTGTTTATAAGCAAAATCGCGTGTTAAAGTTGAGATAAGTTTTCCACATAAGTTAGAATGAACGTTAGAATAACGTGAATCGTATATTGAATTTGTTAAAAAAAATTTTTTCTCATCAACATCTTTTACTTAACTCAGATTTATTATTTGTTTATGTATTTTATTGTAACTGTGATATATTTCTGTTTTGTGTACTTGGTAACGTCGATGCATAATTAGTTTGCTTACGTTCCTATGTGGCTTTATGACCGTCTTTGTGTTCAGTAAGAAATATATAGTGAAAGAATTGAAATCTTTGTGTAAGAATATAGAATGTGTCACTTAAGAGATACTTGACGGGGTTGGCTTACTTAAAATAGAAGGGAAAGAACAGTTGCTAATGTAAACGAATGAGACGCTTCAGCAAACGATCATAATGAAGAGATCCGCAATACGTTATTTGCAGGTATCCCATTGGTTGGTAATAGAAAAATTTTTTCAGCTTGTAAACAAATGTGTTGGACCTATATATATATATATANAGCTGAATGTAAAAAAATTTCATGTCTTACTTTTTTTTTGCAAGAAATTAATATTCGTATTTAAAAAGTCTAATTAAAAGTTATTTCTCAATTATAGGAACAATTGGAATGTATGTTATAACTTTTATCACTATCATTGCCAGACAAGTGCATGTGGTTATATCATATCTGTCACTGAAGAATGGTAATCTAATAAGATAAAGTTTCTTATTTCAGCAACAATTTTAGGCTTTTAAATTTTGTAATAGATTTGTCTAATATCAGCACTCAAAATAAAAATGTTGCTTTAAAGTAGTTTTTTTAAGCTGAATGTATATTTTATTGAAACAGGAACCGTATTAGAGTATACAGAATAAAACATAAATTAAGTATACTTAAAGAGTGCGTTAAAATACGTCTGATGACCATTAAAGCACCTTAGGGTCATGTAACTGGTGTAATCCGAAGAAGATGAAGACTCTGAAAGGCATATAAGTATAATCAATGAAATTGATTGAGGGTTGGTGAGCAGTAAAGAGTTGAGGCTTTAGTAAAAAAATTCTTCTAAATAAAATTTTATTCTCTTGGTCTGAAAACATAGATTATAATGAATTACTTTGGGAAACTAATTTTTTCTTGCATTTATACAAATAATTGGTTTTGTTTAAATCGGATGAGAGAATTAAAAATTCTGTTGAGGGAAATTGTTTTTTTCCTAAAGCTACATATTTTTTTAAAATTTTTAAAAGGTCATTTTTAGTCTATTTTTCGTTCAAATGTTTAAAAACATTTTATATATCAGAGGGTTGGGGATATGTTGCAACAAACGCTTAACAGAGCCAAATTACATCATCAGAATTAAAATTGAACAGAAACCCATGCCTGAAAATGTCGTGGTACAAAGCTAGGGGTTCATCCATTATGATATGTTTAGAAGTATACGATGAAACAGTTCATAATAAAGCGCTCTTTGAGGCTTACGGTGATATTTCCAGGCTTGGTTTCTTTCGCCATTTTAATCCTGATTTAACTTCCCTAGAAGTGTGCCACAATATTTATGCAAAGAGCCTATGATGGCTCAGGTGATAGAGAGTTCGCCTACCAATGAGGTGAACCGGGGTTCGATCCCTGCGATGGCTGGTCGATACAAATTCCACACCAGGCTCGCACCGACCACAGTGCTGACGTTAAATATGATATGTTCAGTGGTTGACGAATCATGGCTTAGGGTCTCCTTGCCGTCAAGCTAACCATGGGAGGTTTCTGAGATTTTTTTCTCCATGCAACGCAAGTGCTGGTTAGTTCCATCAGAAAGTCCTCCACGAAGGCAAATTTCCCCCAATACTTAAACCAGGAGTTTCTTTGTCTTCTGGATTGGGTTTAAAATTTCAAGGCCATCGCAATTGAACATTAGCAATTGTAAACTCAAAATTGAGTCAGCTGTTTGTTCAACGAGTGTTATGAAATATTTAAGCGACTCTCTGTTACATATAACGTTTTTAAATTTGCACTTTCAACAAGAAATGGACTAAAAATGTCATTTTTTTTTAAATGAAAAAAATCCGTGCTTCTGAAATAAAAAAAAAAGCCTGCTTGGAGAGAAAAGCTGATTTTAGATTTGAGATTAGCTGTAAGAAAGTATCAAAAATCTGTTAAAAATCGCATGCAAAAATTAATTAATTATGAATTATTACGTAATACAATTATTAGTTAATATAAAATAATAATTACTAATTAATGTATATTATTAATTAATAATAATTACTAAATAATGTATATTATTAATTAAAAATAATTACTGAACAATGTATATCATTAATTAATAATAATTATTAATTGATGTAAAATAAATAATACATTTTCAAATTAGTTCAATGACACCACAAAAAAATTAACACTAATTAAAAATTATCACTTACCGTAGCCATTGGAATAAATTAAAAAATAATCCGTTTTGTAGACTAAGTCGTAGATCTCTTAGCAATTTTCCACACGTTTTAATAATTTTTAATAAAGTTATTTCTATTTTAGAATAACTTTTCCTTCAGTTAACCTTTGTAATATTCTTATCACAGCCAGCGGATATGAGGTCTTATGAATTATCAGATGAACCTTTAGCGAATTCGACTCACATGCTTACGCTTTGATAGACGTGATTCTCTAAATTCGGCTCTAAAAAATTTGTTCCTATGGTATTGTGCTACTCGGCTGATTCATTTGATCATTACGAGTTAGATTAATTGAAATTCCATTTATTGCGATATAAATCAAATCTTTACGCCTCCTCAAACGATATTGTTTTTGAAATCACTGTTGAATTTTTTAGATTGCGAAATAATCATGTTGTGAATCATTTGTAAAAGCGCTGCGTGTCTGTTTGTCGAAATTATAAGATGAGGCAAAGCGTAATTTGTCTGAAAACGCAATGCACGTTTCTTAATGTAGGTTTAGAATCGTGACATACTTAAACATTGACATTTGCGCGACGTTTTAAGGATTTGTTAGAAACCGTGTTTGAGTGCGTTTCTTTACATTCGGTACGCAAACTTCATTCTCTTTGAATGAGAATAAATTTCAGTGTAAATGTTATGTTTTCGTGATTAATATTTCGTTTGAAGAAATGTCTTTGAATGAAAATATATTTCAGTGTAAATGTTATGTTTTCGTGATTAATATTTTGTTTGAATAAATGCCTAAGTAAGAATTTGTATTTTTTAAATATTTGTAAATATTGTTCTTATAAATTAATATTGACAAATAAATAAAGAACTGTTTTTCCAAATTCTTCGCGTTTGGGTGTATTTATCAAGGAGGTCTGTGTAATATTTTTATTTATTTGGACACATTTTTTAATAAATTACGTATTTTTTAAACCTTAAATGTCTAACACCTTTTGCAAAAGGACAGTTCCTATTTGATAAATTAGTAAAAAGTGATAGAATAAACAATTCATTATTAGTGTTTTATTTATCAACTGTCGTTGAACAGTCCAGCCAATTTTGAGTTTACGACTATCAATGCTCAAGCCTTGTAATTTTGAGCCTAATCCAGAGGACAAGTGAATTCCTGGATCAAGTATTGCGTGAAATTTGTCTTATTGGAGGACTTTTTAATGGAACTAAGCCACATATACGTTACATGAGAAGAAAAACTACGAAACCCCCTCAGTTAGCCTGGCCGGCCACGGGGACTCTAACCCATTATTCATCTACCACTGTTGATAATTTTTGTCACCACTGCGGTCGGTGCAATCCGGATAAGGAATTCGTATCGACCAACCATAGCTGGGATGCGAACCCGGATGACATTATTGAGAAAAGAGCGCTCTATTCCCTGAGCCACCACGGCTATTCATAAATTGTATTAATTTCAAGAAACTGTTTTCACTAACTTAGCTCTGTGATCTCTGTTTTCTCAAACTTAGTATTAATATAAAGATTTATATTTGTGTTTAAAATCAGAGTTCCTTTTCTAAGCTAAAGTGGTAGGTAAAAGAAGGGAATATCCATTTGATTTGCATGTACGAAAACAACAATTTTTTCGTAAACACACTTTTTGCAATATTTGCGGACAGGCATTATTGGGGTTAATGCAATTTTCTGTGCACGTAAATCAAATTAATATTTCAATTTTTTTTTAATCTTTTTTGATACAGAAAAATAAATTTAATATTAAGTAGTTTATAGGTTAATTAATATTAAATTAAATTTTAATCACAATATTAGAGTTTCAAAATACGAAAAATTGCTATATCATTTTAAGGAAGCGGTATTTTACCCAAAAGTGACGTCATTGGAAGGCCGTAATCACAAACAAATATAGAAGTTTACAAATATGATACACATATACATTCCATAAATGTTTCAGCGGCGATAATCGATAAACTAATTGAACAATTTTATCAAAATAGAAAAATTTTCTCTTCAATTATTTTTTTGGTTTTGTTACTAATTGAAGATTGATTTGTTATTAATTCTTTGTGTTTGTGAGTACTTTCAAAGTAGGCATGTGAAATAATTTTTTTTCATATTGATTGAAAACTAATTTTCACTTCTCTTTATTAACTTTGCTTGTTCTTAATGCTGATTTTCAGGGAACAAAGATTATATTGATGGAATGGATGGATTATATAGTCGGAAGGGCATATAACAATAATACTAAAACTGACCTTTCAGATTTACCTTTTATAAGCATCTAAATAAGATATTGCTTCAGTTTTTTTTCCACAAACTATTTACATATGCACCGAAGAGCCATGACATTATGACCACCGTCCATCTATAACAATGGGCTTGCCCAGGAAAAATGTTTTCATGGGATACATTAGGACCCATAATCCTCATAGAACAATCCCTGACGTCTGTAAGCTACTTGAACATAGTTGCCGACCAGGTTCACCCATTCATGGCAACAGTTTTTCCTGAGGGGGATGGTGTTTACCAACTGGATAATGAACCATGTCATAAGGGTTGAATCGTCGAGGAACATTCCAGTGACCCCCAAATTCACCTGACCTTAATCCAATACAGCATTTGTGGTCCTACTTGGAAACCAAATTCGCGCTGCCACGCTACCCCCTCGCAATGTGAGGGAATTGCAGGACCAGTTGGTGAGCGCTTGATACCAGACTCCTCACACTACCTATCAGCACCTAGTGGAATCAATGCAACGGCGGGTTATAGCAGTTTTGAGGGATAAAGGTGGTCCTACATGTCATTAGCAGGGTGGTCATCATGTAATGGCTCTTCGGTATACATGTTTACACTGTGATAACTGTTAATGCACATCGGAAATTATTTTAAAAAAAATTATGAACTGAAAACTTTTATTTTTTTAAAAATCTTCATCAAAAATCTTTCATAACTTAAAAAGTATTCCTTTTAACGCTAAAGCATTATAACGGCATGCAAATTATATAATCTCAAATATCCAAAAAATAAAATAATATTCAGGGTGATATCATAAGTAGTTTCTTAGAAAAAGTTCATCGAAAAAGGTCAGTTTTAGCATTATTGATATGTGTCAAACCGATTCCCCTGAATTTTAAAACCTTCAAAATATTCAGCAAAAGGTTATTGGTTAATTAAGAGTTTTCAATATAAGCTCAGTAGTAAAAACATAATCTATGAAATTTCACAATTCAAGAAGTGGTATTGTTTAAAAGTAATCGAAAATATAAAAGTTGACAAATAAATATATACAAGCCGTACATGATACAATGGAGATGATCGATAAACCAATGGCGCAATTTAACGAAAGGGAAATTTTTTCTTTTGAAATAATATTTGTAATTATCTGAAGTAGTTCCAGAAAAAAGACATTTTCTTGACGTTAGCAATAGCGAAATCGTAGATAGAAAAAAAAGAGTCTATTATAAAATAAAGGTGATATGTTTGTATGCAATAGCCTAAAGGATTAAGTCCAGAATCAGGTAATAAATTGACAATATAATCCGATTCTTCAAGTCGAACAAAAACCATAACAAAATAGAGATGATTGAAATATGTTTGATTAAGAAAATAAATAAACATGACACATTTATTTTTACTTGCTATATTCCCTTCGTTTAAGCAAATAAACATAGAAACATAAATTAAAATCATTATCTTTTCAAATCTTTTGCCTTATCTGCAAATTCAACACGCAATGTTTACACGCTTGCTACGACAATAAATGCTCATAGCAAGTGTGAGTTGTTAGCGTCAATTTATTAATTAGAATTTATTTATTGTCTATCTCGAAATTAATTACTTTTTTAGGGAAAAAAACTAATTATATTTTCTTTATTTATCAAGTTTAATAAATTTTTTTATTGAAAAATGCCATAGCTGCCAATTTTTAACCTTTCCGAGAATGGTTTTTCCCAGGGGTAGTAAGATAAAAAATTTAATTACAATTAAAAGCAGAAATATCTGTTTTATTTTGTCCAGAGTTCAAAAATACCATTATATCATTATCATACATTTCAATAAATACTAATCCATTTATATGTAGTGGGAAATTTCGAAATCCAAGAAATAAACAAGAAGCTTAAATTTTAGTGCCAATTTAAATGCAAAAATAAAATTTTACGCTAAATGCTTAACAGTGGGCAGTTATGAAATACTGTCATTAATTGATAAATTTCAACTATTAAGTCTATTACTACTTTCATAACCTAAGTATAAGTTTGTTGTCGTATTACCACTTTCATAATTTAAGTGTAAGTTTGCTGCACGATTAAAGCTGAAATGACAAACAGTTTCACTTTATGTAAGAGCGTATTGTTTAGACAAGAATAGTAGAATTCTATGTTTATCAAGCAGCTGGTAATAGAATAAAGCGAGCACAGGCCACGAAGGTATCAAAAAGAAACTGCGGAAGTTGTTCCTAGACCAGCCACGTATTCCTCTAATTATATTAATTTCGATAATAATTTCAATATTTTTTTATATATTTATAAAATGTTATATTTGGGAACTGACATAAGGCGTACAAGGTGGTTGTAGTACGGTCCGTTCTGGTAGACAGATGACAATGAATTTTTGTGTATGACCATGGCAAAAAAGAAATCTGCCATAAAATTAGTTCATATTTACAGTGATGAACATATGCCGAAAATATAAAAAATGGTGTTCAACAAAAAGCAGAAATCAAACAAAAATGATTAAAACAAGGAAAATTTGGAAAAATGGAGAGCTTGTGTGTGTCTCTCTAATAATTTTCGTGAAAAATAAATCTTTACGAATTCTGTGTAAATGTATCAATGTATCTTTATCAGTAAATATTTGAGAAAAGGGTGGCCCAATTTCAGAATCAAATAAGTCTTTGTAATCAGGGTTCTTAATTCCTCCCTATAACAGATAGATATGAAATTCTTTTATTGTAAGCTTTTTCTCTTTTTTCGGGAAGCAAACAGCTATCTTCACTAAAGCAAGATTCGCGCGGTTCTTTTAAAAAAAAATGTGGCGTTAATATTGAAATGTAAAAGTTACAAGCTTTTTTACACTAGCTTTTCCTTTTAAATTCGAAATATCCAAATCCACTATTTCGCAACCATTATTTAGTCGAATCAATTATTAAATCCATCATTTGGTTGAACCCATAAACCCATTATTTGGGAATATTATACAAGTAGATGAGTTATCAAAATGCATGTGGTTTGATCAAATAAGTCTCTCGATTTTTTTTTAATATTCTGTGAGAGTGTTTTTATTAAAATTATAGAAGTGCATATATTTTGATTAAATAAAGTTTTAAGTCTAAAACTTTTTTTAAATTTTGTATACGTGTTTTTTTGGTTCACTTGGTGGTCGTAATTTTAACTTTATTTTTATTGCAGATTTTTTATCTCATGATCCATACATAGAATATACTAAGTTTTAACGACATAAATCTCAACGAATACTAACTCTTTGTTTAAGTAACTTCAGTTATAACCATACTGTATGCAAAACACAGTGTCTTAAGCTGAGATGTAGAAAAAAAGTGGTCCGATAAATAGAATGAATTAATATGTTATCAGCACTAAATATAAGGTACAAATTACAACAATATTTATTACAACAATTTAAAAATAGAGGCAATTAATGCTATACATTTTTAATGAAGACTTAAGTGAAAGTATCTAATATGAAGAAACCTAATTATACCTTCCTCTTTAAAAAACACTCCACGTCTTAAGAAGCTTATATCATTAAATGCATGAAAAGCATCAATTAGAACCTTCGTTTGTTTCTTCTCTTTAAAGTGAATTTTTTATTGCTGCCTTTTCAGAAATACATGCATCCCCCATGCAGAAAACAGAAGCAATGTTTGAGAAATGATTATCATTACGTAACATAAAATTACAATAAATATCCTATAAATAAACTTCTACATTTACTTCAAGCTTTTTTTCAAGGTGAAAAAAGCAACCGTTTTATTAAAGTCAGGTCCATATGAAAGTTAAAAATGGAATTTTTTTAAATCTTATTTTTTGAAATTGTGACGTCAAATACGAAAAGTCAAAGGTTAATATCGTAATTTTTTTATGTTTTTGTTCTGAAGATTTAGTAGATGAAATTTTTTTAGCTGTAACCAGTGGACTTATCAATTAAATATTTTTAGCGATTAATTCTTTACCAAAAATGTTATGTGAAAAGTCCCATTATGAAAAAAGTTGTAGTATATATTATATCTAAACCAAACGGATATTTATTCTGTTACTTATCATTTTAGCTTTAGAACAGCTTGATACTTTGACCTTAGAGTAATCTCAACAGCGTCCTTAGAAAAAAAAATGTGAGAGAAATAGCTCACAGACTACGAAAATAGCGATAACTTCAGTCTTCAGCAATTCAATCTTTTAAATTATTTCTATTTGAGAATCTCAGCGAGGGATTTATTCTCTAAATATTAAATTGGGAAGGTAAAGCAGATTGAGTTTTCAAATAATAATAAGATATATTAAAAACATATATATTTTATCGGGGGGACCTTAATGAAGTATACCAGGTTCTACTCTTTATATCCTCTTAACATTGGATCTTCCTATAGATAGAGATGATTTCAACAGTGTAATCGCGCATTACGCTGATCGCACTGGTATAATTATCGAATCGAAAAGTCCCCAATATTGTCATCCAAAAAATTATAGGAAACATTTAGAGCATCGAAGTCTGGTGCTTAAATAGGAAATTTCGAGTTAATGCTTAGAAATCACAATTATTCGTCATGCCATTCGAAAAAATAGGGAAAAAATACAGCTAGGTTGCTAGCTGGTGCTATGAAATGATACAATCCCCTCTGTTAACAAAGTAACCTAATTACTGCTCGCCCTGAGCTCCAAATTTATGTGGGATGATCACGTCTCCAGAATTAAAGGTGAAGCACATGTTGCAGCATTTATATTCTGTCCAGATCCAATTTGGAGTGAAAATGAGAAATATTTTTTGTCTTTGACATGATCAATACTAATATACGCTTCGTCTTCCTGGTGCAATATATTCCCTGTTCTGATTAAAAAATTGGCAAGATATCGGAATAAGGTTCTGTAGAAGTTGACTAAGAAAGATAACATACATCGCGATCTAAAAATTGATTATCTTCATCAACATATAGCCAAATTAAATTCTAACAACTTTTACACTAAAATATTGTTGCAGCGAAGCCTGGCTTTAAATACATTCCAATTTGATAAGTTAGCAGAAGATATCAGAATACAACCCAGAACAGCATACTTCTGTAGCGTTATAAGTCTCTGCAGGATACGGAATAAGTAAAGACTTCACTTAAGTGCTTAGTGGCAAAATGTCCCTTTACTACTTTTTGCATTCTAACCATGCCTAAGCCCACTACAATGTTAAAAACCCATGATGAATGGTAATAGGTCTACAAACGAAACCAGGTACCGAGTGAAGGAGCAAAATCAGAGATTCTGAAAAAGTATTTTTTTTTTTAATATTCTATGTGCTTTAAAAGATTCTGCTTTAGTTTACTACCGCGGAAAAAGTATTTTTAACAAACTTCAAATGTTGGAAGATATGACAATAACGCATGAAATAATAAACCTATTTAATACCGTTTTTATTTCATTACTAAACCGAATGGAAAAAGCCAAAGTAAAAACTGGTTATAAGTTTTTGATAAAATTGATAGGAATTTTTGAGTGTATTAGTGACCAAATCTTACTTGAAAACTACATTAAACTCATCGTCATTTATGTTATTTAGTAATTATCAATTCATTATATCTTTCTGAAATAGACTGAACCATATATGGAAGAATAATTCAAATTTCATTTCCTCTTCCTGAAATTATTGCAAATGCAATTTTCGTCCTCTTTTTTTTAGTGCTAGCTAATACGAAGAAAAACAAAACGAATTTTAACCCTTGAACCCAGATTTTTTTTAGCAAACATACTTTTCATACCAGTACGAACAGATAAACTTGCAGCCCTTCGACAGGTGAGGCATATTTGTCAACTTTGAACTTCTCAAGTACGATTTTTCCAAGTGTTTACCTTTTCCAGTAAATTTCGTTTGAAAGTTTTAGCCAGGGAGGACATTAGTTTATTAGTTAGTTTGGAGTTATTGGCGCAAGACCCAGTTGTGGCTATATCACCCCTGAAACTAGGTTTATGAATAACAATTTAAATGCAGTTGAAAAACTAGATTAATGAATAGAAACCTATGTCCTTGAGATAAGAGAAGATGTTGGAATGAGGATCATCTCCAAAAAATAAAATTAAAGACGGAACGAAGCTACCTAAGTGACGTTGTCACTGAAGGACTATGTCTTTTTCACGCTTTAATGTTTAAAGAACAGTGTTTGCTAAACGTTTAATAGCAATTAGTGCACATTTCTATTGATTCGTCATATTTGTTGAATTGGTGTAGCCAGACTGGCTACTCTGTACCAGAACGAGTCACTGTAAGAATCGTTTTACAGTTATAATCATATATTTGTTTATATTTTATCAGGGCTATAAAACACACTATCGTATGAATATCGTACATTTATGCGCATCGTTAATTTATTTATGTGTTAAGGTGGTTAGAACAATTCTAAATTTTAAACTTTTTAAATGGAATCAATGGAATAGGCATGATTAGAAATGCTATTTTTTTGTGAGTAAAAAATTTTTTCTCAGGAAAATTCAAAAGAATTGGAAGCCATGGTTAATGGGTCAATAAATAATTTGATGTTAATTCGAAAAATTTCACTTACCTCAGCTGGTCCACAATTAGTTATGAACCAAAGTTTCCTTATTTTTATTTTTTTATATTGCATTACATTTTAAAATAGTCAAATTTTATGTGAACTTTTCTGACAATTAACGTTTTAATGAAAAAAAAGTTGTAGCACACACTTGCAAAGAGCAAATTTTTTTCAGGGATATTTCTTTCTGTTAAGGAAGAAATATCATTGATAACTTGTGGTACTTAGTGACACTTAGATTTAAAAAGCTCTCAACCCTGCAGGGTTTAATAAATGTTTATATTATTAACATATTATGAAAATACGTTTTTTCAAAATAAATCTCAACATTGAAGCACTTTTTTATTTAAAAATTATCCGTGCGTTTAAGATGAACACAAGTGATTTAATATCTAAATAAAATGAGGGAAATATAAATATTTCGATGAAAAATTACATTCAAGGTTGTAATTTGCAGATACACTGATAAATTAATAACTAGTATCAATTTTTTTAAAAAGAAGGTGAGAGTATTAGCTTCCCCTTAAGAGTTAAAATTTTAAATCTGTATACTCTAGAATTTAGATATTTTTCTTACAGATATTTACCCATTGTAATACAAATTCTACCCATTGTACTTTTACAGATATTTACCCCACACGTACTTTACACGTGTTTCTCAACTCGATTTACTCGAAAGATCTTTAAAATACTTCAGTGCTTTATCGCAGACCGGCAAGGTGAGTAATTTGGACTATAAACATATTTTTTACGTACGAAAAAATTTGGTAATTAAGAAATTTTTGACCTGTTTGTTTTTGATCATTCATATACTCTCTTAAATATGAAAAATTTTTTGAACTGAAACTATATAAATATAAATAAAATTTATATTAATTCTAATACACAAATATTAATTTTGTTATTTAAGTAACATAATAGCGAAACCAATTTATGCAATCACGTCTAGTAGGTAGCAAAATAATGCAAGTAAATACGAAATATATAAAAATGGAAATAACAAAGAACAATCAAAAAATAAATAATAAGAATAACAATCAAAAAATAAATAACTAAATTTAATGTGATTGCTGTTCTGGCTTGTTGCTGACTAACGTGTTATCCGTTATGGCTACACGTAAAGCAGCACAAGATTAGGTTAATTTCGATGTTTTGTTTTAATAACACTCGTAATCGAAAATTTAGTTTTTCATAAATAAATTAAGAAAAAGCGATGAAAATTCTTAATTGATTTTTAATAAAGATGGGGACATTCTCTTATAATTTTTTTTTATCCAGAAGTCATACCTGTATAATGTTTATACTATTGAATTGTGATTTTTAATCAAAATCTGAAGATAGTTTAATACTATCTTAAAATTCTAATACAATTAATATTGAATTATTTTCATTTGTAATGAACAAAATTCTTTTGAGGTAGTAAGATTAATCGTAGTTTTGCATAAATAAATTAAAAAAAATACATAAAAGAATGTCCCATTTTCATGAAAATCAATTAAGATTTTTATCACTTTTTTTTCCATCTGGAAATGATATATGTTTAATATTTATACTATTGAATTGTGATTTTTATCCTAAATATGAAGATAGTTAATACTATCTTCAAATTCTAATACAATTAATACTGAACTATTTTCATTTGTATTGAATTAAATTCCTTTGTGGTTGTAAGATTGTTATTTTGTAATATTGTATTATCATAAAATAACAATTGTTATATTGTTGATAACATTGATGGATTGATTATTGTTGATTACAATTGTTATATTGTTGATAACATTGAGCTACATTTATAGTGAATTAATAATAAATATAATTTTTCCTTTATGGTAGTAAAATTGTTATTTTGCAATACTGTTACATTAAAAAAAAAAACAATTGTTATATTGTTGATAATATTGATCTTCATATGCAATAAATTAAGTTCTTTTGTGGTAGTAATATTGTTATTTTGTTTTCAACGCATGATTTGTTAATCAAAAATTCCTTACAAGCACATCCTCTTCTGGAGGATGATTAAAGTCATAGTAAGTTCATTTAAGTGCTCCAAAATTACACTCCAAAATTTCATATTAAGGAATACAGCATTTATAAAATCACAGAAAGAAGAAAATATCTCAAAGTTGTTCTCTTGTATACAAAACTTGAATTTTTTTTACTTGAAAGCATCAATCTTATTCTATAAGTTGAGAGCGGCTATTATTTTTGCCTTGTAGGCTTCGATTTAGTTCATTTATGAGGGAAAATATATTAGACAGGAAAGAAAGCTTAGCTGCGTACTTCTTTTTACAAAAAAAAAGTATACCTAATATTGATCCCTTCTTCGTACCAGTAAATAGCATTTTCGGTTGGAAAACAATGCACTAAACTATTTAAAATATATTATTCATTAATTTTTATACAATAAAAATATTCATGAAGGAATGTGACGCAAAAAGATAAGATTTAAAATTTTTTAATTACTTTGTGGTGACACCTGCTTCCCAACGGTGCAAAGAGTTAAACTAGTTTGGGACTTAGTAACAGGTTAAAATAAAACTTTTTCTCTTAATATTACTACCACTTCTTAACATTTTCCTGGTGCTGAATCCTGAAGCGGGCCTGTAAGCGAGACGGAAAAGAGAAAACACTAGTAGTAGAACTGCTTCAATAATCGATAATTTTTTGGAGGAGTAAATCTATTCTTAACATTAAACAATTCATTACTATTAATTGTTTCATGGGGAAGATGCAATTCAATATATAAATTGTATCCATTTAAAAAGTTTGGCAGTGATGGATATTTTATTATTCCTGAAAGAAAGCTAAAAATTACATTTATTTGTTACCAGTTTTGACTCTTTTCCATCTTTTCCACTTTTTCATCTATACATGATATACACTTTCAATCCCTAGTGGGCCATTATTGGCCTCAGGAGCCCAGCTAGACTAAACAGAATAGAACAGAACTTTCAGTCCTGTCCTGAAGTTTGAATTCGAACATTAATTGGTTGTAATTTGTCAGTTTTGAATACAAAGCCTATAGATTTGCCTAATTTCCAAAACAGTGTTCATACGGCATGTATTAATTTTAATTTCTCTAACATCCAGAATTATTTCCATAAAACAAGTTTTTTTCTAAAATAATTCAATTGTTTGAGATTAATAAATATTTCAAAAATAAAATTATTCACACTTACCGACATGTTTTTCCCAGTAGGGAATAAAATCCTAAATAGAAGAAATCTTAGAAGATAATTTTTTCAGCGTGTTTTTCTGCACCACTTGTCATCGATGTGACCTAGCTGATACTGGTGGTTATGTTTGAGATTTTTATTTGACAAAGAAATAGGACACGCACATTTTTCTGAGCCAAAAATAGCAACAAATCAAATAAAAGCAATCATAATAAGTGTTTTATTCCCAATTGGTTTATTATTTCGCCACTTTGTTGTCGATCCTTCGGTTATTTCATTCAACTCAATAAATACGCTTCAATAAATGTTAAAAATGTTCTTTTTTTTCAAGCGTTTTATAAAAAACAAAGTTTTGACACAGAACACGTGATGTCTGTAGATCCCATAATCACTGTGACCTCTGTCCTACATTCTTTTTGTTTCTTTTTTTTATGAAACGTTTCTCCATCTTCTTTTTTAAAAAAAATATTAATAAAGTAACTAAAGAACGAAATCTCTTTCTTGGTCCAATGATAACTTAATGTCATCATGAGTCGGTAATTGTTTATTGCAATCTTAAACATAATCAGCTGCTAGTTTGTGTACTTCGATGCGGTATGAATATGTCCTTGATTTTGAAATATATTTCCAATAAAATGATTAATAAAGATTGTTTTCCAGGGAATGTTAAAAATTATTATATTGAAATTACCATCAGTTATTTTAATTTTAAGTATAGTTTTATTTCTTAGTATATTTTAAAGTAAATTAGTATTTTCACATGATAAAATCTATTACTTATATATTAGGATAACTAACCTAGCAACAATTTTACTTTGGCCCTAGTTAGGCTTAAAATTAGCTCAATATGGGTCCTATAATAAGACCAATCGAGTATAATAATAAGACCATCGAGAGACCAATATTGGGATGGCTGGATTTTTAAATACTGGTCCTAAGATGGCCTATATAGGGCCAATATTGGTCAATATAGAACCCATAGTGGCTAAATAATGGATATAAAATATCGGGTGAATTTTGCAATTCCATAAAAGAACGATATTGGTTGTAAAGTGGCTGAAAAATATAGGATGAATTGGAAAATTCTATAAAGAGCCAATATCAAAAAAATAACGGCCCTTTGAACCTTTATTGAGTCAAGATTCATGAATATTGGCCA
This sequence comes from Parasteatoda tepidariorum, assembly GCF_043381705.1. Taxonomy (NCBI): domain Eukaryota; kingdom Metazoa; phylum Arthropoda; class Arachnida; order Araneae; family Theridiidae; genus Parasteatoda; species Parasteatoda tepidariorum. Next base: position 51,634,077 of record NC_092212.1, read on the forward strand.
AATGAGGGCCCAAGTTATTTTAATGCTAGGTTATGCTTACATATAAGCAAGATAATCTGAGAAATTTCTAGCTTATCCTTTTCCCGTCAAGGAAGCGTTAATGCAACATTTTCAGAGAAGTTAACCTTCTCAGCTTTGTAAAAAAATTATTCTCCAGGGGAAACGAAATTTAAGTTAGTTTTAGTATTGTTTATTTTAAGTATATCAAATATTCAAAGTATTATATGAAATGCAAATTTATTGCAGTAATCTCGCATCGTCTTCTTTAAAAAGAAAGCATTAATTATCCTGATTTTAAGAGTTTTAATATTTAATTTACTTTTAATTTATTAGTAGCAGAAAGCGGTGCAGTTGGTATCCCTGCGTTTTGTAGCAAAAAAGAAAACTGACATTATTAAAAAAATGGTGGACATTTAAGGTTGCCAACTTCTTCAAATTATTTGAAAAAAGTGTTAAGGTATGAAACACTGAAATTTTCTGACTACTGTTTATTTTTGAAATTTTGCAAGCCCTTAAATTAAAAGCCCGAGATAATTGTAAAGTTAAGAGGTTAAAAAGCCTTGCCAAGTGACAGCATAATCATCATCATCAAAATTTATCTGTGTGTCTGAGGCCACTTGCAGCCTTTTCCTCATTCATCTTGAAGTTTTAACTTTGAGGTGGTACTTTCATGCAAATGGAATGCAAATGGGATTGAAAAGAAAAATTCAATATTTTGTATTCTAGATAAAGATTAATTTTGTTTTCAGTTACGATTGCTCAGAGCTGTAAGCAGTTGGAAAACTTCACTGATATTATCTTCAAAATGATTAATTCGTAAAAGAAATCTAATGCTAAACATATGCAAAAATTGTTTATCTAACGTTCTTTTTGAACTGATTAATTTTCAGATCAGTGGTTGAAATTGCCCTTTGAACCCAAAGTTTAAATTTCAACACTAACGGTTCTATATTTATAAGTCTATTGTTTACAGAATATAAAAATTCTTTGAATTTTAGTTTGAATGAGCTTCTATTTGGAGCGTTTTGCAAATCAGTGGGAACACTATTGAATAATTATGGAGCTAAATAAATGAAGTTCTTGCAAAAAACATTTTCCTGAGGTATCGGTACTTGGTATATTTCTTTAGGTCTACGTTGGTTAATATTTTCTGCATTTTTTACACTCATTTGGATTCATAGAAAAATATAAACAGAATTTGTAGGTTAAAAAAGATGACGAATCAAAATTTATGGTTTCTTAGGTCACATGCGTGAATTAAATTTTTTTTCTCTTCTCTTAACAAAGAACAGCCGTTTTTTCACCTATTGTTAGTATAGATTTATCTGTGTTTGCCTTTTAACATTTTATTAATTGTGGTGGTCACACACATGCTTATTTTTTTAGCAGTATACAAATCATTTGTCTTTACTCCTTTCACACGCCTTTGTCTTTAATTTTTTTTTAAAAAAAAAGCAAAGTTCGGCAAGAAATTTAAATAAATTATTTTTTTTATTAAAAATTGATAATACATCACACATTTGCAACAGCAGTATATAATTTACACAAAAAAATCCAATAAACACTAAAGACTTCATTATAAAAATATTGAAAATATGCATTAATACGGAAGAAACATATGACGATGTATTTCTTATACTATCCAGGGATGGCACATCACCCAACAAACGTAGGAACGTAGTAGGAACTCAATTAATTAATATTCATTTTCTCAAATAAGAGTACATTTATGGATTACCACCACATTTGCAGATTTAAAAAAATATCTTATGGAATATATGTTTAAATCTGAAACCCCCCTAACATTCATGTTTATATTTATACAGTGGTAAATAAACAGGGAATTTTCATTGGTTTTTATCTCTTTTAATTGCTTTCTGCTTGCTGCTTTTTTTGAAATTTTTTTTTAGCATATGCTCTATTATAGATGATAATTTATCAAAAGTCTATCTAAGAATTATAAAGTCTGTCCACGACTAATAATCCATAATAAAACTTTGAGCTGAATGCTGATTTGAAATGTTTTGGTCAATATAGTAAAAAGCCGAACTATAGCCAGAACATCACATATCCCACACATTCTACATCAAATTGTTTTTCACTGTTATACTTTTCAAGTGTCCTGAATCCCCTCTAGATAACAGTACAATACTAAGACATCATTAAAAAGTTATTGACTTCATAAAGTAGATTAATCAATTTCTTTACATAAATATTTATGGGTAAAATGTAGCAAAAAAATTAATGTTATTAAACGATCGAAACAACACTTTTCACATACATTTATTGAAATAATCTAAAAAAGTATCGAGATCTTTTTACACAATAGGGACGTAAGGAGACGATTTTTAAAAATTTGTCCAAAAAGCTTACTGATCATCATTTTGAACATATCTAGTATTTTTTTTAACGTTTATCTTAATTTTTAATGATGAATAAGTTTATTTGGATCTACATCTGCTTTCGTATTTCTTTAAAAAGTTGCTAGTAGAGAAAAAAGTATCAGAAGGAAGCATTTTTGGTATATATCGCATTTAATTAGGATTGGAGTTCCTATAATAGGACAAATTAAGTTCTGACAAGTTACAGTTAAAAGTGGGTTGTTGCGTCCCAGCGGCAGTTGGTTGATCTGAATTTACTCCTGGCTCGCACCGACCACAGTACTGATCTAAATACATCCTCGGTTGTAGACAGATCAAGGGTTAGAATCCTCTTGTCATCGGGCTAACTTAGGGAGGTTTTCAAAGCTTTCCTTCCCATGTGATGCAAATGGGGGTTAATTCCATAAGAAAGGTAGACTAGTTTGTCCCAATACTTTATTTAGGACTTCCCGTGCCTTCTGGGATGGGTTTAAAAGTTCAAGGCCACAAAGTTAAACACTGATAGTAATAAACTCAGAATTGGGTCGACTTGTCAGCACCGGTTATAAAATAAAATAACACACAGTCAAGTACAATATAAACAGTCTTGTACGTCAAATACAATATAGAGAGTCTTGTACAATCAAATACAATATAAACACTCTTGTACAGTTAAATACAATGCAAAAGTATATGCCATATATTATTTTAAGTAATTTGAGATCAGTCAACTAGATGATACAGCAGTTATTTTATTGAAAAAAAACAATGGCGAATCTTTCTAACAGCATCTTCGTTGTTGAAGCAAGAATTATCTTTAGATGATCCTTAAAAGATACCTTGCCAGCATTCAATTTCGTTCTCATCGAATATGTTTGTCAAGAAGTATGCTTGTCAGGTATGTTTGAAATTTATGATATTAATCACTGAAAGTTGCTTGTAGTGGTTTTTGGTGTCAGAATTTTATGAAATGTTCATGGTTTGCAAAACAAATGCGTCGCCAAAACAATATTTAAAAATCTTTGGTTCAGTGTATCATCTCATTTCAAACAACCATAATATTATTCATTAATCCTAATCAATTTAGATAACATTTCATGATTGTACATAAATTTTTGATTTAGAAAAGGCAGGAGTTGATTCATCTATATTAACAGCTTGACAAACTCTACATCAGCAGAAATCGTTAAATAGTCGTTCAATGTCCTGCTAATTGCTTGTGATGCAATGGATGAGCTATTACTGATAGTGCTAGTATGATAAATCCTAGGATATTGAATATTGCTTGTATAGCTAACGTTATGAAATTTGTAAACGATGAGGGTTCATAATGCGCAGAGAGGAAAATACACCGAAGAGCCATTACATTATGACCACCCTCCATCTATAACAATGGGCTCGCCCAGGTTTTCATGGTTTCTCGCCCAGGAACAATATTTTCATGGGGCACATTAGGACCCATAATCCTCATCGAACTATCCCTGAGGTCTGTAAGCTACTTGAACATAGTTGCAGATCAGGTTCACCCATTCATGGCAACAGTTTTTCCTGCGGGGGATGGTGTTTACCAACAGGATAATGCACAATTTCATATAGGTTCAATCGTCGAGGAACATTCCAGTGACTTTCAAGTCATGCCTTGGTCCCCAAATTTACCTGACCTTAATCCAATAGAGCATTTGTGGTCCTACTTAGAAAACCAAATTCGTGCTGTCACGCTACCCCCTCGCAATGTGAGGGAATTGCAGGACCAGTTGGTGAGCGCTTGGTACCAGATACCTCAGACCACCTATCAGCACCTTGTGGAATCAATGCCACGGCGGGTGATAGCAGTTTTGAGGTTTAAAGGTGATCCTACATGTTATTAGAAGGGTGGTCATAATGTAATGGCTCTTCGGTGTAATTTCAGTTTCTGGAAAAATATTAAAAAATATTTGTTTCAACGAATGATGCTTTTTTAAACAGTCAATATAATTTCAATCACAATCATTCTAGGAAAAACTTTATGAATGCAGCGTTATTATTTAGATGAAAGAGGACAAGGACTGTTCCATCCTCCGAATAGGTTGTCAAGTTCTACAGCTGCAGCAATCGTTAGATGGTCTTTAAAAGGTCCACTGACTGCCTGTAATCCAATGGGTAAGCCATCACTTATGCCTGCAGGTATGTTAGTTACGGGAAATCCTAAGACATTAAATATGGCTGTGTAGCCAATATTATTGAATTTTGGGATTGTTAAATGACTGAAAGGCGGTGGCTCCGGATGCGTAGGTAGCAAAACAATTGAATCTTCTTGAAAAATGTCTAAAAACTTTTGCTTTAGTGAGGCAAACTGCTGTAAACAATCATAATGGAATTGGTCCTTATCTCGTTTTTCAATAGCGGCGTAGAACAGGCATGGCAAAGTGTGATTTGAAAGACGAAAAATCACTTTCAGAAACTCCCATCCCAGATGAACTTGTCCATTTTCATTTGCAAAGATTAACTTGAAAGGCTCTAAATTCTTTTCGAGAACTTTACTCTGCCACAATTGGAACGGGTTCTGGAGCTCGTTGAGTGTCAATGGAATGGCTTTAGTGCCAAATCTTTCCTCGAAGAAATCTGCAGCCTGAAAGATATGAAATGATCTTTTTTAAACTTATATTTATTTAAATTTATTAGAAGATGATCAACAATCTTGTGTTTTGTTTCTTTTATTTTCGTGGGTGATAAATATTATCAGAAAATGAAAAGAAGTAATGTTTATCGAATGTACAGTGGTGGTAGATTAATATAATTATTAATATGGTAAATTAGTATACCACCTATAAAGATAAATATACCACTTATAACCACTAAACTGTTTAGGTCACGATGTTGATGATACGGAATAACCTGAATGTTAGAGAAATCACCCTAATCACTTAAATCTCCCCATGCTTACAATTAGCTTATCTTACAGTTATTTTAAAATTTCTGAATCATTTTAACTAAATGAAAAAAGATAGATTTTGTGGTAATTCTTTTTGTTAAATTTCAATTCTTTTACACTGTTATTTCCTTTTAATTTATACTTGCGTCATTAAACAGCAGACCCAATTTTTAGTATACGACCAATGTTCAACCCAATCCAGAAGACAAGGGAACTGATGTATAAAGGATTGGGAGAAATTTACCTTCGTGGAGGATTTTTTGATCGAACTAGCCTACATTTGCGTTACATGATGAGAAAAACCACGAAAACCTTTTTTTTTGTTTAGTCTGATGGCAAAGGGACTCAAACCCTTGATCCGCTTACCACTGTGGATATCTTACGTCAGCACTGTGGTCAGTGCGAGCCTGGTGCGGAGTTCATATCTATCAGCCATTACAGAGTTTCGAATCCGGGTTATCCGATTGGGAGGCGAGCGCTTTACCCTCTGAGCAGTCACGGCTCTAATTCTTCGTACTTTTTTATTTTACATTTTATAACCGTCGTTGAACAGTCGACTAAAATTAGGGTATACGACTGTTAATGCTCAACTCCGTAGCCTTGTAGTTTTGAACACAACCTAGAAGACAAAAGAACTTCTGGATCAAGGATTGCGGGAAATTTGCCTTTGTGGAAGAGTTTTTGATGGAACTTATCCATTTTTGCATTACATAGAGTGAGAAAACCACGAAAATCTCCCATGGTTAGCTTGATGGCAATCGGACTCAAACCTATAATCCGTCTACCACTGAAACTTTTTAAGTCAGCACTGTGGTCGGTGAGAGCTAGTTTCGGAATTTCGTATTGACCAGCCATCGCTGGTATTTGAACCCAGTTCCCCTCTTTTACTGCTTGTCATTATGGAGCCCGCTACCATAAATCTTGTCCCCCACTTTAAAATATTTTACTTTTACTTAATATTAAGCTAAATTTCTTTCATAATACTTTTTCTTGATGAATTCGCATCTACCGGGCTTCCGAACCTGGGCCACCTCATTGGGAGGTGAGCTCTTTATCTCCTGAGCCGCCATGGCTCCATTAACACTGTTAAAAGAAATTATGGTTTTTAAATGATGGGATTAGAAATTATTTATTAAATTAAGTACATTTTGGCTACTTTTTATTAATTTTTATCGCCTAGAATTAGGGAAGTGAATGGGAGTTAGGAAGAGTAATATAGTGCTGAAGTTTGTGGTTCCTTTCACCCCGTTTCCTGCCAAAACGGGTTTCAAGTTTGAAGAACTGAATGAGCAAATCTGATATTTATAGACCCTGTGCCAAGGGAGTTTATCATTCAAGTTCGTTCCAATGAAAAAGTGGCAACTTTAATTTTCATTTAAATAAAAAAATATATTTCGCAGTATTTTTATTACGCAAAATTTAAAGTTCAATAATTGCACATTATTTCATATCTTCTTAAAAAAGTACGAACTATTTTTTATCAGCCTTATTTCCTCTCGCCTGCTATGAACCAATAAAAATGCAGGTTTTTAAAAACATACCTCAAGCAGCTAACGGATCAATCGATTATTTCTTAAAAACGTCGGCTACTTCGTTTTTGTGTTTGTAAACAAACTGTTAAATGCTTCCATCAAATATTAGTAGAAATCAGTGCTTATTACACAGTTTAAGTAATTGCAATTGTTAGACAATATTTTAAATTTAAAAATAAAATTAATAGATTAGATTCGTTTTAGATATTGTATACAATTAAATGCAGAAAAAACGTCAATTATTTAACGCCGATTTCTAAAATACTATATCAGTCTTTTAAATTTTAGCAAGACTTAAGACGAGACCCAGATAACTGTTCGGTACTTAGGAGTGAATTAATAGCTATTGAGGAGGGTTTAAAAACCATCCTCCACTCCACTGACTCTAGCGATATTTGGATTATCACAGATAGCCGCAGCTCAATTCAACATCTACAGGATTGGAGTCGAGTTAAAGGTCTCGTAAGCATTCAAATAATCAATATGCTCAAAATTCTTGCAAATCGTAGGGAGGTCCACTTTCAGTGGATCCCCTCTCACGTCAACGTGCCTGGAAACGAAGTTGCGGATATCTTGGCTAAAAGAGGCTGCTCTGAGATGGCAACTACCGACTATGACCTCATTTTTCAAGAGATTTTCTCAGTGACGAAAGATAGAGACCGGCAGGTCTGGCTCTCCCCACCTGCCCATCCCTGGTTCTGTAGGAAAAGACGAGGATGCGCATTGGATCTTGAGGCTGACAGACAGGCTCAAACGCCGCTTCAAGACTTATCAGTGGGCACCTAAAATGCATGACCTTTGAATGCGGCCGCAAAGTCTTCCCAACGTGCATCAAGTGCCATCTGATGCCGACCTCCCCCGATCCTATCCTCGATTGCTTGGGGTTCGCTCTTGCGGATATCCGTGATAGCCCACTTCTGGTGCTTGACTTTGCTAGAGTTCACGGTCTCATGGATTTGATCTAGCTGTTGCCAGATCCTGAAGGATTGGACACAAAAGCAACAACAAATTTTAGCAAAAACTCAAAGTGATCAATTTCTTAAAAAAATATTAAATAATTAATATAATTTATTTTTCGCATTGAATCATTTTTTCGAAAAACGAGTTTTATATTTGTGTAGGAAAAGAATGTTTAAAAAGAATGTTAAAGGAGTTAATATGTTTGGCAAAATACGCATAAATCAGAATTAGTCTTAATTGTATGACATTGAATGCTTTTTTAATAGACCTAAGCGTTTTTTATAGCATATGGGGCAGTTAAAGAATGTTGTGTTATTCCCTTTTAAAGAGAAACTGTACTTACTCTCCTTACTGTTTTCTTGATTGACGGCGTAGGAGAAAAAGCTAGTCCTGGAAACTCTTCTATGTAGTAAACTTTTACTTTCGAAAAATCCACCTGAAATGAAATATGAGAATCAATTACAGATCAGCTCTTTGACCAATATTTTCTTTTAATTTTTGAAAAAAAACTGTGGCAGAATGACATTGAAACTTAAAAGTTGTAACAAATTTTTTTTTATATCACGTCTTCTTAGTGCAATTTATCATCATTGTTTTTTTTTTTTTATCGCATGCATATCTCACAGTTTAGTTATAACCGTTTGCCATCATTTGGTAATATTTTTAAAAAAGAAAATCAAATACATGATGCACTGATATAAAATACTTTTATGAAGTCAATAAATATTAAGGTCAGTTCCTGTGTCGATAAAAAAAACTGAACTTGGAAATATTTGAGGGAATTTATATTTTATTTTAAAAGTTTTATTAAGATATAATTTTAAAAGTTTTGGTTGAGGTTCACTAAAATTATCATTAAAAAATTAATTTTATGAGGTGAGCTTTAGCTAACTTCTACAATTTAATGATGGTTCAAATAGAAAAAAAAAGAAACTCAAAACATTTTACCCTGAAAAGGGAGAAAATATTCTTATACACATTTTTGCACTAGGAAATAATATATCATTTTTCTGGGAGATATTATTTTTCAGTACAAAAAAACGCATAAGAAAATAACCAATAACAATAACCAATTTCCATTTCTCATGCATATGTTTGCACTCACCGAATCAAATGAAACAACAGTTACTAGTGATTTGTAACCATAACTTTTCGACTTAAACACATTAGAGCATATAATCCTCATAATGTAAAAACAATTATTTCTGTATCATCCATTAAACTCTAACCTTCTCAATTATTTGCTGTGTAAACTTGTTTTCAGTTTAATTTGATTTAGCGTAATAAAATACAAAGGAATAAGAAACAAATAATACGATAAACAAATACAATAAATGCAATAAGAAACAAATAACTTGACTAGACAGAAATGTCCGACGCTTAAATATAGATATAAGTCAAAAATTGTGCGTTTTATACATTATGCGTAGTAAGATCTTTAAATTCTCCACTATTAATCCTGTGAAATTGGTTTTGGTCTCATTCAATTTTGCATACAAAACAAATAGGAAACAATACTTTACTTGTCTGCAGAGAAATGTTTAAGATTTTCTCCTTTCTGAAATCTTCCCTTTCTGTACATTCACGATGTCGGGAAAAATATTATACCGGCAGAGTATTATATATTAATTATGTCGCAATATATTATTTAAAAATATTATACAACGTAGAACAGGGTAAAATTCTGACTTCCACAAAAGCTAGAAACCACAACTTTCAAAACAATTACCTATTTTAATTTTGTTATTTTTCGTCTATCAACTCTATCTGGCAAATGGGGCTATCTATGGGCTGAGAAGATTTATTAAATCTACGTTTAATTCTAGAAAAACAAAGCTCTTAATTTACAAAACTTTTGTTCAGCCAGTCTTGACATATGCTTCTGAAGCTAAGACAATGACAAAACAGGAGAAAAATTGTATCGCAATATTTGAGAGAAAGATTTTGCGGAGTATACTTGGTGGTGTAAATGAAAACAATAACTGGAGAAGGAGATTTAACTTTGTGTAAGATTTATAAACAACCAGATATCATTAAGTACATAAAAATAAATAGAATGAATTTGATGATCCACGTGATTCGAATGAGTCATGACAATGCAATAAAAAAGATATTGCTTTTTAGACTCACTTTAACAAAAAAGGGGGGAAGGCCACGATTGAGATGTGCTGAATCGGTGGAGTCCGATTTTCTTGCAATTGATGAAAAGAATTGGAGATCAAAGATAAATAGGAAATCGTTATAGAGAAATCTTCAGAGGAAGGCATTGGCCCCACATTGGGCTGTCTGGCCAACTATGATAATGATGACGATTTTTCGTATCCTACTCTGTAAAAACTGGCTTAGTTATAAAAAAAGAGAAAAAAAATTAACGATCTTTTTTCATTTATAGCTATAAAGCATACCTTTTTATTCAGCTGTAACCGTTTATCATCATTCGAGAGTATTTTTAAAAGAAGAGGTAAGTCCTTTGCATATCGACACATTGGGCCTGTGCTGGTGAATTCATCAAGTTTTTCATTTTCGCCTTCAATGTAAGGGAAATCCCCTTTATTAGAGACGACTCCTGTTCAGAAACGATTTAATAGAAAAATGATTAGATATTGTTCAAAATATTACAATAATAACTTTATCGAATAACAGTTGTATTGACGAAAGATGTATTTTATTTCTATTACTTACCAGTAGAAGGTTTATGCCCATAGATTCCATTAAATGATGATGGGATGCGTATACTTCCACCCAGATCGTTGCCTATACCTATAACTGCTCCAGCAGTAGTTAAGAGGGCTGCTTCTCCTCCTGAAGCATCATTAAAAATGAGTTAAGGATAATCCCAAATGCAGAATATGGGCTTATAAAGCGTTAAACATAGCTAAGTACTGTTTCTAAGTATTGTTTTCAGATAAATACTTTACGAGTTTCTTAAATTTGCGTAAGAGGGCAGCATGATATAGAGAAACAAGCTCATTGCTTACATAAAAAATAGTAAATTTATATTCTTCACAAGAAGGCTCACCTGAACCATTAGAAAATGTGGCGTATCATAGTGCCACAAGTTATAAAATCATACGAGCCTTTCATACTTTTTTTTCATTAAATGATGAAAATTTAATTTATTCCACACACCCTTAGAGTGATTTCCCAGTAATCTGCCGTAATCTTAGAATGCATTTTTTGATTCAAAATATTTTTAACGCTTGAAATATATATTTAAAATATACAACTGACTTTTCTCAGTTGGATATTAATTATTTTTTTTTACAAAAAGGCTTAATTGTAATTTTAATTTTGTGCTTGGTAAGCAGAGGTTCTAAAATTAAAATTTTATAAAATATTTTACAGAAAAAAGGGAGATTTGATCTTAAAAACTATATATTTTTTCAGTGAATTTAACAGCTTGACAGCAAAATGTAATGCATAAATTTCAAATTAATTTTTTTACGATCACTTAAGTGATTTTCTATATTTTAAGCTAAAATCTTGAAAAAAATTACAAAAAAGAATGAATTAGAACTAAATATAATGTTCAATATCGTATTTTTAAATAAAATTTCTAAATGTTCTTCCTTAAAGCTTGATAAAAATAACATGTTTACACTTACATCTTAGCGTTCAGAATGCATTTCTAACATTATGCAAAGTCTGCGTACAAAATTTCAAAGAATTCCATTATAAACTGTCTTTGTAATGTGTATTAGGGTAAAAATATTTTTTAAATCAACGTTCTTCAGAGAATGCATTTAAAATGCATGGAAATTCTAAAAAGTAAAAAAAGTCAGAGTACAAAAAAGAGAAGATTAAAATTAATTTCTGAAAAGAATTTTCTTTGTTTTAAAATTGTAATTTATTCAAACTAAAAAGAAGGTTATACTACTCAAAGCTTAACAAAAAGTATTTTTGTTACGTTTTCCGAAGTTTATTTCTGGTTTTGATTTCGTCTAAAATCATAAGAAAAAACTACCATTTCTTTTTCTAAAAGCTGGTGATAAAAAATTTAATGGGTTTTGGAAAACTATTAAACTAAGTTCAAATATAGATGATAAAAAAAAATAATAAATAAAATTTTCGTCGAAATTGCCGCGGTTTCACATAGTCATATACCTTAACTGTGAAAATGCGATTATACCCATAACTATTCCAGTGTACTGTAGTACACCTTTACTATCGTTAAATATACGTTAGAATTTGAGATATACTTATTTCAGAGGTAAAAGTGACACAAAGTAAAAATTCCTGAAAATTTCATGTGAAGAAAATCAATAAAGATATCATTTAATATTCCATACATGCTTCATATTCAACATAATTTTCTGAAATGAGATTTATAATTAAATTACCTACCAATAAAGAATATCACATCTTTATATTAACAAGAATTCATGAAAAATCTTAGTTTTTAGAAGAATTGTGATTTTGGATTTAAAAATCGCTGGAATATGAATCACGAAACTGTATTTTAAAAACGCGTAAATAGAAATCGCAATGTTGGATTTTTAAATGGTGTGAATACGAATCGCGATGTACGATTTTTAAATCGCGAGAATACGAATCACAGTGTGTAACTTTTAAATCAGACAAATACAAAAATCGATCTTTAATATTAAAATTGCGTGGATAATATTAACGGATACCAGCGTGGTTCCAAATATGCAAAATGGCAAAAACCACCTCACCAAAAGAATTTAATAGGCAGAGGAATCCGATGGTTATGAAATAAGCGTAACTCCCAGAAAAATCGCATATCTTGCTCCCAATTTTCTGACCCAGAAATATCATATGAAAAACCCAAAATACCTGGGTAGTACACCAAGAACACAATCACCCCAGTTATTTTAAAATATGCATTCTCGGAAAAAAAATATTTATGAAATCAATTAATTGATGCTATAAATTTGATATTCAAATGTCTACTCAACATTATGCATTGTGCTTGTGTACTTATTATAAACAGTATTCAAATTAAACTAGATAATTGTATTAGAAAATACCATTACCCGTGCTGCCACCGACTGCTCTTAAGTTGTCAAAAGGATTTTTAGTTATTCCGAAAATCAGATTTGAGGTGTCCCACCACATGCACATCTCAGGCATATTTGTTACTGTAATAGGTATAGCTCCAGCAGCTCTGCAATAGGCAGTTGCATCAGAATCTTTGTCGGCAACTCTTCCTTTAGCTGCATAAATTCCAGATGTCTGCGCCAAACCTAGTTTTAGAACAAAACAAAGAGCACGTGATGCGTTTGATCTCTCGAGGTATGAAAGTATTTTCAATAACCCTTAATACCTACTGTCCACTGGGCAAGATTATCTTAGCATACAGGGTGTCCCAAGATTTTTTGGACTAACTTTAAAGGGAGGTAAGGAACATCACAAGGATTCAGGTTTGCATTGTGACTCATGGTCATAAACGTCTTCGTTCGACCGTAAATGGTGTTCGCAAGATAGATTGGGTTCGGTAGACCACGCTTTTCTGATTTTAGTAGTTTGAATTTCTTTCTTTGAAGTGCTGTGTACAACTGTGGATTACGAATTGGATCTGCTTACCAGAATCGTCTGTACTGCAGCGGACATCAAACAGCTTGTCCGCCAATCCATGAACCAACGGTGTAAGGCATGCATTTCTAGCAATTGTGGAAGTGTCAACATCTTTTATGACATTTTCACATATCATCTTCCACAACGCATGTGATATATTTGATCAATAAATATTTCAGATGATCTCAGTCATGCTGCTTTTTGTTTCTTGTATCTGTCATACTACTTTCACAAGACGTTTCGGACTATGTGTTGCTATGCAATTTTGAAGCCTGTCACATCCCACCTCCCCTTAAGGTTTGTTCCAATAATCCAGGGACACACTGGATAATGTAATTAGGGTGGATAACTCTTAAGGGTAAATATTTAATATCTTTTCTGACATTAAAAGCGACTAACAATTTTTTTAAGCGTTTTTATTAATCTGCTTTCAGGTGTGTGACGATGGAACCTTGAAACCGAAATTTCGACCCCTATCGATTGTATAGAAAGCTCAAGTTTCAACTGTAGCTCGGTTCCCGATGACAATGCGAGTTTGAATCGTTTTCTGATCTCTAAAAGAATAATTTATTGACAAATTATCACCAGACGGTATATAAATAAATCGAGAAATAAGTGTATCGTCAATCCAAATCCGACTTGCAACGATAAATTGATTTAATCATTAATTAGACTTTTTCTGAGTAGTTAGAGATCTTAAATTTCAACTGGAGCTCTGTGCCTGATGCCATGCAAGTAAAATTGTTTTCTAAATAGTGCGAGCAAATATTTTCACTCTTTCATTGCGAATTAAAATGACTTTTTATTTAAAAATTAACAGACTGACAAGGAAAATAATGAAATGAAATATCTAAAGACTACGGCTTTCCAATGGTCTAAAAAGGATAATTCAATTACGTTTTTATCGAATGAAAATGAAAAACTAAGACTTATACTTTCGATAATAAGCCTCTTTAAGGCCTCGTCATTCGAAAGTGATATCGTCTATGTTTTTTTCTTTTGACCTAGCAAACGCAAAATTATTTTCTCATTTCAAGCCCATTGCAAACGGTCAGTTTTAAAATTATACTATCATTGCACAAATTTTAAAATTATTCTATAATGTTCTTTTTGTGTAGATACTGATGGCATGTGAACATAATAACATATTCAAAATTTCCATGTTGGGTGAATGCCTTTTAATTTCATCCGACGAAAAATAAATTGTTTTTTATTATCATTTTAACCGATTGAAGTAATTGGGTTAATAAATTCATAAAAGCATCCTATACCCTAAATGGAAATCAAGGTGTTTTTCCACATAATTGCTCTTCTGAACAAAATTGTTATTTATCTTCATATTGTTCAAATCCCTTTAATTTCATTTTTTTTTTGTGCTCTGATTTTTATCTTCTTCAAAATGTTCTGTCGTTTTCTTTTCTTAATGGGAAGGGTTTCATAACCTTATTTCTGACATTTTTTAAGATGCTTATTAAATTTAATGAATGTATATATATAAAATCCTTCACGAACAATTATTTACGTGCGTTAAAAATTTACATAAAACTTTCATTAGGATGTGTGGTTTGATCGGCTATCAGTGTGTTAGTGTGCCATAATTGTATTTATAAAAATCACTCGTCGTTTCTTACCCAGTTTGGACCAACACAGAGTTCTATTGTGGATGAAACATAGTATATAAATTGCATGGACCTCGAAAAAACATCTGCAATAAAGATAAATCGTAATTTCGAACAATATATTCCCTTTTCGTGTACTGAAAATGATATTAGTACAATTTGGAGTGTTTTGAAAAGCCAGTACTCAATAAAATAATTCTGCACTTAGTATCTACAGAAGAAAGAGGATTATGTTACTGAAGAGTTAGCGCAATGAAGAAAAGATAAAAAATGACTTTAAAATGACTGAACACGTCATGCAGCAGCAATCGTTTGAGAAATCGTTCCGGCTACAGTTGAGCTCTCTGCTAGTGACGTCGTCGTTGGTAAATCGCGGCATTTGTCGATTCAAAAGCCAATCGGCTTCTGAACACACGCTTGACGCCGCTTCTAAGTATCCAATGAAATCCAACTTAAATTACATTGTTCGGCATAATCACTTCACTAATTTGTTAAGATTTGTATAATATAATATAAAATTAAGAATATAATATATAAATTAAGATAGTTTGGCGGCTCTGATTAGAGGTTTTTCCTCTCAGCACTTTTCCCACCTGGTAGTCGAAATTTCTTATTGCAATTTTTCTTTCAAGGTCCATGTAAATAGGCATACCAAGTTCCATCAACCAAATCTATATTAATCGAAACAGCGTAACTTAGCCAAAATACCTTTAACCAGTACCTTTAACCAAAATACCTTTAATCAGTTAACCAAAATACCTTTGACTCCTATGGCTTCCTTGCAAGAAAAAGGAACGCCTAAAAGTGGCGTGTCTTTTTCAATTTCATCTGGTGTTTTATCTCCTCTAGCTAAAAAGCGATCAACCAGTCTCGACTCTTCTAAAGCATCTTCATACCGAGCATCAGTAACGGCGTTTATGTAAGGCTGCACTTTACGGCATCTATCTACGTATGCACGCATGACATCCTCACATTTGACCTATAGAGACAAGTATTAGTAACAAGATAAAAAAAACGAAGAAATTTACGAAATTTCTCTATTTACCACAGGCGCATAAAGAAAATCGAANTTTTTTTTTTTTTTTTTTTTTTTTTTTTTTTTTATCGCATAGGAGTTTCCAAACCATATTTACTGCTCTCATAAGCCTGTTTTCCCCCCTTAAAAATCGATTAAAAAGTGTCTTTTTGTTTATAATTTATACAATACTAGATAATAAGGTTTTTTTTGCGTTAAAAGAAATGTCTTACAACAGAAAAAAAATTTCCCCCCGTGAAAATATTACTTTATAAAAGTATATTTTGCTAACATGTTAATCGTGATGAAATGTTAATGTAAGGCTGCACTTTACAGCATCTATCTACGTATGCACGCATGACATCCTCACATTTGACCTATAGAGACAAGTATTAGTAACAAGATAAAAAAAAACGAAGAAATTTACGAAATTTCTCTATTTACCACAGGCGCATAAAGAAAATAGAAAACACTTGGGATCACAAAGTGTTTTTTTCTTTTTTTATCGCATAGGAGTTTCCAAACCATATTCACTGCGCTCATGAGCCTGTTTTCCCCCCTTAAAAATCGATTAAAAGTGTCTTTTTGTTTATAATTTATACAATACTGGATAATAAGGTTTTTTGCGTTAAAAGAAATGTCTTACAACAGAAAAAAAATTCCCCCCGTGAAAATATTACTTTATATAAGTATATTTTGCTAACATGTTAATCGTGATGAAATGAAAGAGTGCCTGGATTAAAAAAGATGTCAACTGTACCTGAAGAAAAAATTTAATCTAAGGATTGCAGAATGTGCTGTGCAATAAAAAGCAGGGAACTGGACTTTCCTCGTAAAGATTCTGGGTTCGAATCCCGGGCAAGGCATGGACGTTCTTTCATTTTCTGTACTATCTATTCTTATTATGGAAGCAACGTTAGCCCACCAAATATGGTGCCTCTGAAAAAGAGGTCAGCAAATTTGCCCTTTAAATGCCCGAATTGACGAAATGTATACACAGGTGAACATTGGAAATTAAAAAAAAGACAGAAAGAAAACCATATATTACGTACCAGTTAGAAATTTCAAAATATATTTTTCCTTTATGAGCTTTTTATGTAGTTAAATTTTTTTTAGCAATATAAGAGACTTATATCTGGCAAGATTTATATCTCTCAACATCTTATCTTTCACTGTCTTATTTTTATTATATTTNAAGAGAGAAACTAACGTACTTCCTTCCTCTATGACTTTCCACACGCTAATGGGGAAAGCATGTGAAGTGTTACCATAAGAAAAGAGTTCTGCTCTACGCCACCTGCAGCCCATTTCGATCGCCAATTGTTATTTTTCTGATTTCATGAGCGTTTTTGATTTTTCCTCGCTTAAACACTGATTTGTGATCCCCAATGGGAATGTCCTTTTTTTTTTTTCTTTCTCAAAAAATATACATTAAGGGAGGTCTTTACAGAACACCTTGCCATCTTACTATTCCGGTTAAATTTTGATTTTCGTTTTTATCCTTTGCATAATATTATTTCAAACAATTCCTCATTTCATATAATTGATTTTATTATTGTAAACAGTCATTATTTTGACTATGCAATCATTTCATATTTGTTAGGACAGCGTTTCTCAACCTTTCAGTATTCGCAGCCCAGTTTTCAATCATAATTTTCATCGCGCCCCCCACTCACAGTAAAATGTATACAACAATAATGTGTATTGAGTATTCTGAATTCTGTCTTTAAATTATTTTTAACTAACTGCCAAAACAAAAGTAAAGTAAAAGCCAACAGCAATTGAGATTGTAGAAACTATATTTGGAGTTAATGTTTCAAAACAATTAGAGTTCATACCTCTTTCAAATGATACTGCTGCTCGTCGAATTGGTGATACAGCTGAAAATGTAGCATCAGCTTTTCTCGATGTTGCGTGACAAAATGCTTTCAATACAGTTTGATGAAGCAACAGATGTTAATAAAGATGCTCATTTAATTGACTATGTTTAATTTCGTAATATGTCAGTAGTAGAACTACTTTTCAGCAAATCAATAAAACTCAAAACAACAGCGCTAGCCTTATTTGCTTCTTTAAGTGATGTTATGAATGAGGCAAACATAGAATGCAAAAATTGCATCGGAATATGCACCGATGGTGCTCGTTCAATATCTGGAAGGTTCGAAAGTATACAAGTATTTGTAAAACAAAAATCGCCTCAATACGTCTGGACACATTGCATGATCCACAAAGAAGCTTTGGCTTCGAAAGAAATGCGTCCTGGTTTAAATATTGTGTTAACTATGGTTATATCTGTTGCAAATTATATAAAAATGAGAAACCTGAGAATCTTTTCCGCTCTTTGTAATGACATGGGTTCAGTACATTCAGAGTTACTATTTAAATGCGAAATTTTTAAGAAGTTTTATACTAGAAATTTTTGCAACGTGTTTATGAATTAAGAGAAGAAATCGCCATTTTCCCAGAAGAAGATAACAGACCGGAAACCGAGAATTTTCACTATTGTTTATTTGTAATGAAATTGAGCTATTGGTCGTCATATTCGAGAAATTAAATAACTTGAATTTTCAACTCCAAGGAGCAAAGACACATATGTTGGATACGAGTGATAAAGTTAATGCTTTTTGTAGAAAATTGGAATTATGGGGCAGAAATTTAAAACAAAATACTTAACAATGTTTGCAATTGTGGATAATTGTACTAAAACTTATAAGGTTGAAGAAGAACATGCAAAAGTTGTTTTTATAACCATTGAAAATCATTTAGCCACGCTGACAAGGAATTTCAAAAAGTATTTTCCTGCCGACGACAAACTGATAGCAAGTTACAAGTGGGTTAGGAATCCATTTCATAAAACTCCCGAAGGACTCTCAATTGATGAGGAAGAAAAATTCATAGACTTCACGACAAGTGGCGAAACCAAAATACAATTTAGTAATAAATCACTATTTGAATTTTAGACAGGAGGATGATTTTTCTGCAGTAAAAACAAGGGCATTTGGCATTCTATTACCATTTTCAACATCCTACCTTTGTGAAACTGGATTTTCTGCTGTGGCTTCTTTGAAGACAAAATATAGATCACGGCTAAATATAGAAACTGAACTGAGAGTGGCTACTTCTAATATTAAGCCTCACCTCAAAAAACTTTGCTCTGAAAGACAGGCCTAAGGAAGTCACTAAAAATAATTCATTTTTTTAAAAAATTTAGTATGTTTTGATTCAGTAAGGTGAGTAAGAAAAAGGTGGCCAGTGCTCCTAGCGTCCTCCCCCCCCCCAAAGTAAAATTAAATTTATTTTGAATCATACGATGTCCCTGCTGCATTGTAAATCCTGTATCTGAGGTGCACGAGGCTGAATTGGAAGATATTTCCTTCAATGGCCTCCATTGTATGAAGTGATTTAATTTTTTGCAGTTGTTCTAATTTCCGGATGAGAAGATATTGTAATTTATATGTGTTTAAATTCTTAGAACTTTGAGTTAGAATATGTTTTCTGAAAGGTTATTTTTTTTCTTCAACCACGTTACTTTAATTCGAATTAATCTATCAGAATAACAGTTTTAAGTCGTGCAAATGGTGAGAGAATGGCATGTTCCCAAGGTTGCCCGACACCGGTGCCACCTTGGGGACTCGTGGGCCACCTTCGGAAACAAACGTGACATCTATAAAAAAGTTTATTATAAATCATCACGTAGCATATTATTTCTCAAAAAGTTATGATTGAATTGAATGCCAATTGATTTATTTCATTTTAAGAAAATGTGGAACTTTGGTATTTTTTAAATTTTTATAATATATTGACGTTCTCTGCACTTTAGTAGAGTTTGCGATATTTTGTTTCAAGTTTTTTGTATTGTTTGAATTTTGAAGTAATTTTTCATTTTTGTGGTAGTTATGAGTGTTTTTGTGGTCGATTCTGGCATTTTCTTGTAAATTTGGGTATTTTTATACTAGTTATGGATTAGGTTAGTTAACTCTATGGTTAAAGTCTTGTTAGCTAATCCTTTTGAAAAAATTGACTCAGTAATTCTTGATTAATTCTAATGAGCTAACTCAAAAGAATCTCTATAGAGATTCTTTTGTTACTACAGTACAATGTAAAATCAATAAACAAATTATACACTCTAAAAACAAATATCTTTTTTAAAGTCGAAAAACTTGCTCTTACCAGCAAGACAAGTGTCTTTTTAAAAGATGTTTGCCAGTCCGAGAGTCTTTTCTAAAGATAATTTGAGTAAGTGAAAAAGTGATTATTGCGTACAAGATCTTCTCCATTATTTTATGCAAGCGATTGGAGACCTACACCTCGGGAATCATTGAAAATTACCAATGCAGATTCCAGAAAGGAAAAACAACGACTGACCAATTGCATACTATCAGGCAGATCTTGGAGAAAACCAAAGAGTATAACATTGACACATACCACTTATTTATTGACTTTCAAGCTGCCTACGACAGCATCAACCGAGGAAAACTACTTGAGGCTATGTTGGAGTTTAACATCCCAAAGAAGCTAATCAGCCTCACAAGAATGACACTCAAAAGAGTTTCGTGCAGAATAAAAATCTCGTCAAGTCACTCTAAACCATTCTTCACCGAAAAAGGCCTGAGACAGGGTGGTTCCCTTTCTTGCCTGCTATTTAACATAGCTTTGGAAAATGCCATTAGAGAGTCTGGTATCAACACAAATGGAACAATCTTACAAAGAACTGTCCAACTACTCGCTTTTGTTGATGATATCGACATAGTTGGAAGAGCAAAACGCTCAGTCATTGACGCTTTTGTAGCGCTTGAGAGTGCAGCGAAGGAGATGGGACTAAATATAAATGCAGACAAAACCAAGTTTTTGATCGCAACTCCTGATCGATCTCCTCTGGAGATAATGACTTACTCTTTTGAAACTGTTAACCAGTTCAAGTACTTAGGAACCTTGATCTCTAGCCACAACAACCTGAAAATCGAAATAAATAACAGAATTTTCATGGCTAACAGAAGTTTCTACGGCCTCAGAAACCTACTCAAATCCAAGTTCATCAGTGTGAAGACAAAGTTAAACATCTACAAAACTGTAATCAGGCCTATAGTTACGTATGGAAGTGAGTGCTGGACCCTAAACAAAACAGGGGAGGAAAAACTGCTAATTTTTGAAAGAAAAATTTTGAGGAAAATCTTTGGATCTCTTCAAGAGAATAACAATCACGAAATTTACAAAAAAATATGACAAATTCGGTGAGACCGACATTGTGAGAATTATTAAAGCATCACGCATTAGGTGTGTTAGAAACCGGAGGAGAAATTCCAGATCGTTCATGGGCTGCATCTACCAGATGCTGGGTGCATTGGAAATAAAAGTGGCACATAGGCCTTCTAAATACGAAACGAACATTTATTCAGCAAAACAAACAGCTCCTTGGTCAGAGCTGCTTCTCCGACGGAATCATAACATTGAATGACAAAATCTGACGCCAAGCACAGAGGCGCGCATCGCCAATACTTTCCTCACTGCACTTCATTTCACAACAAGGAGGCTGGGCCACCTCTTCAGAAATTCTGATGCCGTCTCTGCCAAAAAAGTGACTTTTTCCACAATTCGCGATCGCAACACTCGAATACGCCATCTGGGGAAAGACCGGTTTCATGCCTTTAGCCCTTCTCCCTTCCCTCTCCTCCTCTTTTCAGTTGTATAGGAATGTACTACGATATTTTCCCTTTTCTTAATATTTTTCCTTTTTATTTAATAAGAATATTTTTTAAAATTTCCACGATACTTTTCTTTAGANTGTAACGATTGCAAATTATATAAAAATGAGAACCCTGAGATAAAGAATCTTTTCCGCTCTTTGGGCCCAAGGAAGTCACTAAAAATTATTAATTTCTTTTTTAAATTTAGTATGCTTTGATTAAGTAAGGTGGGTAAGCCAAAGGTGGTCAGTGCTCCTAACGTAGCCCACCCCCCAAAGTAAAATTAAATTTATTTTGAATCATACGATGTCCCTGCTGCATTGTAAATCCTGTATCTGAGGTGCCCGAGGCTGAATTGGAAGATATTTCCTTCAATGGCCTCCACTGTATAAAGTGATTTAATTTTTTGCAGTTGTCGTTCTAATTTCCGGATGAGAAGATATTGTAATTTATATGTGTTTAAATTCTTAGAACTTTGAGTTAGAATATGTTTTCTGAAAGGTTATTTTTTTTCTTCAACCACATTACTTTAATTCGAATTAATCTATCAGAATAGCAGTTTTAAGTCGTGTAAATGGTGAGAGAGACCATATGCATGTTCCTAAGGTTGCCCGACACCGGTGCCACCTTGGAGACACGTGGGCCACCTTCGGAAAGAAACGTGAAATCTATAAAAAAGTTTATTATAAATCATCACGTAGCATATTATTTCTCAAAAAGTAATGATTGAATTGAATGCCAATTGATTTATTTCATTTTAAGCAAGTGTGGAACTTTGGTATTTTTTAAATTTTTATAATATATTGACGTTCTCTGCACTTTAGTAGAGTGTGCGATATTTTGTTTCAAGTTTTTTGTATTGTTTGAATTTCAAAGTAATTTTCAGGTATTTTTTCATTTTTGTGGAAGTTATGAGTGTTTTTTTGGTCGATTCTGGCATTTTCTTGTAAATTTGGGTATTTTTATACTAGTTATGGGTTAGGTTAGTTAACTCTATGGTTAAAGTCTTGTTAGTTAATCCTTTTGAAAAAATTAACTCAGTAATTCTTGATTAATTCTAATGAGCTAACTCAAAAGAATCTCTAGTAACTTCACAAAAGAACTATCAATGTAAAATCAATAAACAAATTATACACTCTAAAAACAAATATCTTTTTTAAAGACTCTAAAAACAAATATCTTTTTTAAAGTCGAAAAACTTGTTCTTACCAGCAAGACAAGTGTCTTTTCAAAAGATGTTTGCCAGTCCGAGAGTCTTTTCTAAAGATAATTTGAGTAAGTGACAAAGTGATTATTGCGTACAAGATCTTCTCCATTATTTTATGCAAGCGATTGGAGACCTACACCACCTACCACCTTGGACGACCACCTACAAGATGAATAGACGACGTTGAAAAGGACCTCAAGCTATTGGGAGTCAACCGATGGCGGGCCGTCGCACTGGATAGGGCCAGATGGAGGAAAATCTGCGAGTCAGTCTTGGCCTGTGAAAGGCTGTTGCGCTTATGAAGAAGAAGAAAAAGTGATTTAAATATATTGCCCTCCTTTGTAACCTGTGGGAGACCGCAGAAGTGGCGAAGAAAGCACAAAGGCGTAGAAGGAAGTTAGCACAGAAGGTACAATTTTGAAATTCTACTATAAAATAAATGAAATTTTATTTTACAGCTAAAAGTACACGTGATAAGTATTAGAGATAGGTGTAAGATGTTACAAAAAAATTTCAGCTACTCAGACTTAACCAGTAAATTTGTAAAAATCCTTTTGGCTTTCCACACTTTTGGCTCCCACCTTAAGTTTTGATTTAATAATTTTTTTTTTTAACTTTAATAAGTTATTAAATATGTCGAAATTTATTTTGTGTTCTATGTGTATGTGCGCTTTCCTTTCAGTCAGTAAACGAATTTCTTCAAGTTATATTTCCCCTTGGATTTGCTCACGCCACCCCGCTAGTGTGCTCGCGCTCCCCTAGGGGAGCGCGCCCCACAAGTTGAGAATCGCTGTGTTAGGACTTATTAGAGTTCTTATATCTAACTTTAGATAGAGCTTAAAATGACAAAAACTTCAAATCTGTCTGAAACCGGGTATGTGAAATAAAGCTTAGTTAATATTGGGTTACCATTTTTGACCAAGTGTCCCTCAAATCAAATTTTTTTCACAAGCGTTGGAAGCTTTGCACTTACAATGTATTTTTTATTATTTATTTAATTCCCTGTTTTTTTTTTATTTCAGTTTATTTTTTAGTGGAATGCGATGATACATTAAGTATATATTTATAATGAAACTAAAACAGATTTTTCATGATATAAAGGTAAAGTACAATTTATTGTTTTTTTTTAATTATTTTATGAAAATATTTATTATCATTTGAATAATTGTTTTTATCTTTAATAGAAAGATCCTTTTTCATGTTACTAAATTTTATTTAACTAAAATTAACTCGCTTAAGCGTTTGTGCTGATAAAATCTTGCAGTCAAAATTTTGACCACTTTTTGTCTAGCTACAGCATTTAAAATTTTACTGAAGCATCGATCGATGACAAACCAAGTCTTAATCATTTCTGGACCGCTACCAGAATAATTCATACCGTTAAAATTGTCAAATAAACTTTATCATGAATCAAAAATCCAAGAACTCTAATGCCGGCTTTATGCTAGAACTGATTATGTCAATCAAAGTACTTATTACTTCCTGATTAACTAGTGTGCTCACATTATCAGAACACCCCTGTGCTTGATGACTATGTAAGTTTCCCTTACAATCAAAATTTACCATCGTAATATCACTAAAAGAAATTTATCATCATAAATAATATATGAATTATTTTGTCACTTTTTTTCAAAATATTTAAAACGTTATTTTTAATATATTTATGATTTCTTTTTCATACTCTCCTTTTTTTACTACCTCATCTCCAGTAACTCAGTTTCCATGACAACGGCTGTAATCCGGTCTGCCTTCGCTCCAGTGCGACCATCCAGTCAATGTTGTCCACCCTAAGGTGAAATGAAGTATAGAACTAAATGCCTGATATTTTCAGGCTCCGCTAGACGACGTACTCAAGCGTTCACATTGTGACACGTGAAGACCGGTTCCATGGCGTGATCCTTTAGTTAGGAAGTTAGGTGAAAGCGAACATGAACGTTTCGCACAAAAGTGACGTGAGAAAAGGGAATTTCCCGATTCCTTCACGTTTTGTTATTTTTTCATGTTATCTGTTGAACAGGTATAACTGTTTGTTGAATTTTCAACGAGAACAAGCGTAAGTCATATTTTAACAAGTTCTATGATCCAAACGTTTATTCTTGCTTTAAAGTATATTTAATTTGGAATTAATCCATAACAATGATTTTTCGTATTTTTTTTTAAAAAAATTAATTGAAGTATTATGTAAGTTGTTTGATTATCATGCATTTGCTTTTTTTAATTCAAAAATTTATTTCATTTATTTGACAACTCTTTTCTGTGTTTATTAATATTTTATTAATTTGTTTTAATTTTTATCATTTGCACTCGAGTAAAAGAAAATTGGCTATATGTAGTAAATATGCATATTACTTTCAAATAGAATCTAATAACTTGCATTTCATTAATTGCAGCTTTGTAAATAATTTTTATTTTATGTGCCATTAATTTTAGCTTTTTTTTCTGACATTTCTATTTTTTGTGTGTAAGTTCAGAATTTCTAATTTTCTACAAACGTAAAATGTGAATTATGAAAATACCGATTTACTTTGATTTCTATACCTTTTTATTTATATTAATAATGCTAGTAGAAATCACAAAATATGATTATTCAAACTTTACAATCCGTTAATTATACAATTTTTCAGGCTTATTGCCATACCTGAAAGATTCATTGTTTCAAACTTTTTGGAAATAAAACCATTTTATGAAAAAGAAACTCAATTTACAATTTAACAATCAAAAGCAGTAATAAATCTTGTTGGGTGAAGTTTTGCTGTTTCACTATTATACTTTTATTTCATCGGATTTTAAAATTGAGAGATTGACAATATAGTATCCATGTCATGAAATAATTAAATGGTGAATAGATGAGTCAATCCAATAAACTGCTTATGTTGTATTAATATATGAATGTTCACTGTATTTTCATCTGGAGATTCAGTGTTTTCATCATAGAAAAAAAATGGGTGAGAATTTCTCACCCTTTCTCAAAAACAGGGTGAGATTTCAAAAAGTTAAGTGAGATTTCTAAAAAAACAAAAACTCTTGAAAAAAAATCATTTCTTTAATTATAATACATTGTTAACGTCTTCTATTTTTTAAAGCATTGAATATTTTTGGTGCATCATCATAGAAGATTTTGCCTTTACAAGGTATTTGTCCATCTTAAGTGCATAAAAATTTTGAACGTCTTACATGAAGAAACTTTACCTACGGTAAACGCCTGGTTGCAGAGAAATGTATTCTGAAAGGGGTTCCATGGTTGTGTTCTGTTGTTCGAAGAGGTTCTGAACAATACTGGTAAATAGGGAAGCTAGATAATGGGGCAGATGTTGAAAATAATGAAAGATCCAGGAAGAAAAGATAAACGGATTTTATTCTAAATGGCGTAATTCGAAGTTTTTACCAAAATGCGAGAAATTCGAGAATTTTGAAATTGATTTATAGAATGCGCGAATTTCTCGCGGTAATCATTTTTTAATGCGAGAAAAGAAAAAAATATGCGAGATTCTCGCGTTCTCGCGCTGTAGTGAAAACACTGAGATTATTGAAATATTACTTTATCAATATTACTTGAATCAATGAGATCATGAACTAAATTATTTTAATTGAATATTGATACAAATAATGGTTTTATTCTGGTTAATTTTTCATGCCACAATGCTGTAAAAATGTTCCATTAACTTATATGAGTTGTTCTGTGCTCCATTAAAATTATACTGGAAACTGATAAATCTTTTTGTTCTACACAAAGTATTTAAAAATAGTATATTTTATTATTCTTTTGGAATGCAATTTGCCTTTATTATACTTAAGTAGTGCTTCAAACTAAACTTTTTATAGTTCGTTCTTTTTAACATTAGTCTGCACATGTATATATATAATTAATCTCCTGATTTATTAAAAAAAATTGTTTTATTTTGTATACTACCAACCTTGCACTCATAATTTGTAAATTTTTATTAAGGCATATTTAGGAAATATTTCAACAACATTATTTAATATTACATTTATGCTTTGTTAATTAAAACTTTTTGTTCTACACAAAGTATTTAAAAATAGTATATTTTATTATTCTTTTAGAATAAAATTTGCCATTATTATACTTAAGTAGTGCTTCAAACTAAACTTTTTATAGTTTGTTCTTTTTAACATTAGTCTGCACATGTATATATATAATTAATCTCCTGATTTATTAAAAAAATTATTTTATTTTGCATACTACCAACCTTGCACTCATAATTTGTAAATTTTTATTTTATTTAAGGTATATTTAGGAAATATTTCAACAACATATTATTTAATATTACATTTATGCTTTGTTAATTTGACTTATTTTAGCTTATGCAAGCTAAAATAAAATAAGACAAGGAAGTTTTAATTACTTTAATGCCTAAATTCAATTAATAAAAATGCTCAGAAGTAGAGAAATCAAAATTAATGTTATCCACAAAGTAATATGCAATGGTCCAAGGTACAGTACTATGTTGTGCCTTGGACCAATTGTTTTTAAAAAAATTCTTGGCAGAATTTATTTTCCAAAAATTTTTTACAGATAAATGGAAAATGTATTCTATTTTAAAATTGTTGTATGAAAATAATATACCTAAAGTTTAAATTGATCAAAATTACAACACTTTTCTCCACATTTAGGAACGACACTTACATGTAAATTATGATGCGTAATCAAGTTTGTAGGAATAATTTTATATGTAACTTCCATAAGTAAGCAGAATACATAAAAGATTTAACAGATTCAGATATGTATTCCATTTCAGAAATTTACATGAATAGAGATTATTTAGTTGAAGATATTATCAACTCATATGTATGCTGATAAAAAGGTAAATGAAAACTAAACTGCGGTCAGACTAGTTTAGAATAATACTTCATGTAAATATATATTACACACAAATTTACCTAATTTTGATTATATTTTTAGGGGAAAATTGAGTCTAATAAAGATGTCTGATGATAAGAATGTAAGTTTTTTGTTAAAATTTATTTAAACAGAAATTAGTGTGACTATTTATAGTTTAAGAATATTTTATTCTCAAAATAGATTTTATAATAGTTGCTAAAATATGTTGATACAAGCAGTTTTTAATTATCAAGCTATTTAATCAAATGTATACAAAAGTTTCTTGTCAACAGTTCTTCCAAATTAAATTACATGGATTAAAAAAAAATTACAATTTGACCTGCTGAGAGTTCTGAAAAGTTATATTTTCTTGCTCAACTAATTAGTTTTACTCTATTTTGTTCAATAATAAAAAAAGTGGTTGGTAAGAAAATTTTTGAACGGATTCCCCAATTACCAATTAACTCGATATAAAGATTTCCATATTGGTACTTCAACACAGCATACTCTTAAGAAACAAAAAACAAATGCAGCAGTGAGAAAAACATTGATGATAAAAATGTAATGCATTTTTTAAAAGCATTTCTATAACAATTTTAAAACTTGCTACTAATTATGCTTTTCTGCTGATATTTAAGAATATTAAAAGGATTTTTTTTTCCTGAGTCAAAATAGTTGCTAATTTTGGCAACAATTGGGCAGTAGTAGGCAAGAAACTAAATTTTAAAAAAAGTGAAGAATTGCAGAAGTGGACTGAATAGAAGGATTGAGGGCAAGATAAGCTGTTGTCACTTGCCACATGGCAAATAAATAAAATAAAGTTTCCATCAAAAATTACCCTAATTCATCACCACCACTTTTTGCCATTTGACACTCCATCCTAACCACTTCTTAGTTCCTGGATATGCACCCGCATAATGAGCATTAAAACGTTTATTTTCCTTCTTCCGTTACGTTTATTTTCCTACTTCAGTTTATTTTTCAATTAAATGATTATTAAGTTATATGTGGTAATGAATTTTCTATTAGGAATTCTTAAATACACTGTATTAAAGTACAATAAAATTCATTCTTTTTGAATGAAATGATTTTGTTTCATCTTTGTGGTCTATTTTATTTTATTGTGATACAAAAGACTATCAATCTTTCTTATACTTTATTTGTCCAAATACTAAATTTTTAATTTAGCAACAAGATTTAATAATAGCCAGTATCATATAATTTTAAATGAAATTACTAAGTATATGTTAATAAAAATATCAATTTAATTTATATTTTATTTACCGTAATGATTCCATGAAAGAGTTGTTTATATGTAATAAAATTTGTAGTTAAGAAAAATGTTTTTGAAGCTTTATCTTATTTTTTTAAATCCTGCTGTATCCTGTCTATAAATTATATTCATAATTTTAAAATTAAGAAATTTTCACCTGAGCGACTGTCCATTTACTCTAAAAATATTAAGGCTTCTTATTTATCTGGCCAAATTTGTGGTTTTAAGAATTTTCAGTAATTAAATATTTTTACATTATCCATTAAAATATCTCAAATATCTACTAATACAAATTATTAGTAAATGTACTGGTATTTCTTTTATGATTTAGATTTATCATTTTAAAAAATTTGATTAATCGCTTTTCCATGTTATTTAAAAACATTTAAAATTAACATTTCAATTATCATAAATTTATTAATTTGGTGACTTAAGTAATTTTTATATAAATTTATCTTTGATAATTGTTTTGACAAAGTTATTGAAATTACTAATAATAAATCTTATCTTCAACTAAGAGAACATTTTCTAAGCTGAAATTTTTAATACATTTTTTAGTTTTGTAATTTTGAAAATTATTAGTGTTCATTTAGGATTGTGATTTGATTGTGCGATCCAGTTTGTGTTTCAATAATCAAATAAAATTTAAGAGATTATTCAGTTATTTGTGTATGTAATATGATTTAATTTAGGTGTTAATTATCTACCTAATTTAGGACACATTTTTATCAATTCAGTGTAATAAAATAAAATATGATAAGACCAGAGAAAATTATTAATGATGGTTACTTTCTGGGGACTGAAATTACTCAGGTGTGATGAAGACAGTAGAGGAGAGGAGGAATAAGAAAGAGTTTCTTTACTTACATTTTTTTTCTTTACTGCAAAATGACAAAAGTTGATTTTCCCTTTTCTAAGTTGACTATTTGCTGTTGCACATAATTGACTTTTTTTAATATTTCAGTCTATTTCTGTCTATCACAATTTCTGTC
Organism: Parasteatoda tepidariorum; assembly: GCF_043381705.1. Lineage (NCBI taxonomy): Eukaryota > Metazoa > Arthropoda > Arachnida > Araneae > Theridiidae > Parasteatoda > Parasteatoda tepidariorum. The sequence continues at coordinate 51,664,008 of NC_092212.1, forward strand.
GTAAGTCTTAAATGTGTAAAATATTAAATAAGCTTTGAGAGCTACACATGGTTTGTTTTTATTTTATTTTTCTTCAGTGAATCTTTTTTAATTTTTTATAATTTCTGACTTTATTGTTTGAGGAAACTTAATGTAAAAATTCTCTCTTGTTAGTATAATTCTGTTCAAAGTAATTTTTATTATTTACTTCAGGAAGACTAATTAAATCATTTATTAAATATTAATGGTTTTCTTAATTAGTTTTAAAATTTTAATGATCATCCTGAAAAACTTTTTAAACCTAAATGGTCTCCCTAATTTCTCTTTTTAACTGCAAATGGTTTTTTCTCCCCCTTTGGGAGCCCTGAAATTATGATGTGAATTAAATTGTTACCAGTATAACTGATTCTTTCTTCATTAATTTTTGCTAATTATTCTATTTGTTTCAGGGTGGTGAAAGTAGTACCTGGAAGGATGTTGGATGTAAGTATTAATTTGGATATCCCTCTATATAAAGAATTGAAGATCTTCTGTGTACTTTTATGATTGTTTCTATTTGAATTACAATTTATTCTGCTCTTTGTAAACATTCATGTGATAATTCTTTTTATTTTCAACCATTTTTAAATCCGTGAGAGACAATTTATGGTTTGTTAACAAGGAAAAAACAAAATATGTTTAAACTCATTGTTTCAAATTCAACATAAACTTTATATTTAAATGGCTTCATTAATTGGCATGATATTTTTCCCACACAACTTAACTACGATATTTTTTAAAAAATCCTTTTGCAGTTTTTTTCTCTCCTCTTAATTAAATTATTTGCATGCAATTTGGAAAGTATTTCATTAATATTATTCCTAAATTGGTTTGGGTAAACAGCATGGCTCATAGTATTTATCTTTTTTATTTCAATGCAGTAAAAAACAAAACAAGAAATATCAAGAAAAGAAAAAAAGCATACCAGTTTTAAACTTGCTAAATTAAAAAAGAAAAAGAAAAAAAAAACTCCGGTTAGATATTTTCTACATGTTTAAATGTCTTAATGTTTCAATTTATTTGTTAAATTCTATCTATTTTATTTTCCTTATATAATTTTCTCCTGTTTACTCAGTATTTTTGTTGCTCCCAGGTGTGGTAATATCATGTTGAATCTCTTATAACTTCAGAGCTGTTAGTGCTAGTCATAGACTTTGACATGAAATTTTGACATAGACTATATAGAGCAATTTTTTATCCCTGATCTTATAAATTGTTTAAAAATTTAAATTAGTCCCATTTAGAGAGATGTTAGAAAAATGATCTTTTTCATTGCATCGGAGGAGGGGGTTTACATTAGCCATTGTTATGAATAAAAGTGTACAGGATTCCGTGTAAGATTTTATATCACATTCTTAAATGTTTAATAATTTTTTACAAGCTCAGTGATCAACGTGGTATAATATGTATGTACTATGTCACCGAATTAGTATTTCTAAAGTTTTCTGAAACCAAATGATTATTTTGTTTATTGTGTTGTTTTTAAAACATGTTACATACAGCTAAATAATTTGTACTTAATGGCAATTGGACTTAAGAAAATAAAATTAAATTGTGTTCTAAAAACAAAATCAATAGGAAAAAGGTACAGTTTCAGTAAGGGGAAACATAATAATTTACCATCTTTATTATATTGATGCCAGTAATTCATAATTAATTTTAGTGATTATTATGCCACTCACTAAATTATGTCTGAAACTGATCATTATGCTAATGTGAATTAATTTTAGTATTATGGTTTTACGTTTCTTGAAAATTATTTTTAATGGGACTAGCGTTATTTTTGTGGTTGCTGCGCATTTTATATTGCTGGGACTTAAGTAACCTAACTCTTCTTGTACATTAGTTTCAATAGGATTTCTGCTACTTAACGATTGTTGTGCATTATTTCGTCACTATTTTTTGGGTGTCTTGGTATCTTGTATGTAATATTGCCATCCATCATGTTTGTTGCAGTAAGCAGCTCTGAAAAATATTCTTTACGCCTATGCCATGTTTTACAAAAATCAGTAATAATACTTCCCTTTTTATCTTTACAATTTATTGATCTAGGTTGAAAGGTGTTCTTTCTTGGAAAATAGAAATGCTTTTTTTTTCTTGTTCTAGATCAAGTAACATCTTTCTTTTTTAACATATAAAACTCTGTAACAGAATCTGGATAAAAGTGTTATAACATTCCATGTTCCAACATATAATTTTACGCATTGTTTTCTTTTATTTGATTCAAGTCGTTTACCTTTAGTCAATCCGGAATTTCTATGTTCTGAGTGTGTGTCAGTCGATTTTTTGCAGGATAGGGCAGTCAACTCTAAGCTCAAACTCCAACCTTGAAAACGAGAGTATTACTTTCAGTCGGGTGTCTCACCAGAGACCTGTCCGACGTGAGTGACCCTGCTCGGCGTATCTGACTGGGTGGGTCCTTTATACACATAAACCCACTAACCATGACAAGGGTCAAAAACATTGTTTTTTAAATGAAGTTTCCTCCACGGATTAGCCTACATAACAGGATACTATAGTGCAAGAGGAACTTTTGATGGCAAATTCTGTTTCAACTCCATTTGTATTTTAAACCTTAAAGATAAGAAAAAAAGTAACTTATGGTAAACCTAAAGTAAACCATGAAGTTTCAAATGTTGAAACAATGTCTTCAAAGTATCGAAATTAAAACACATTATAGCCTGATTATTTCTCCACAGTTGCATTTATGCATTGTGGAGAAATAATCAATACACTGGCATTTTATTTTTTTGCATTTTGATATTTTGAAACCATTTTTTCAGTATTTGAAACTACATGCTGAAAAAATGGCTTACTTGAATTCACTTTTCTTTATTTTTTAAATTCTAATTTATTTATGTCAATGGAAGAGAATTTGCCATGAAGGGTTTGTCCCTAGCTATAGTATCCTCATAAGGTAAACACTAGGCCCACGATCCTGATATTTGCTAAAGTTCTTTTTCTACTCAGATTTAGTAGCAGCAGTTACATAGTTTTTCTCATACTTAAATATTAATCACTTAATTATCTATTTTTAATTGTTGGTTTGACAGAGCAAGTCTTACTAAAACTTATGTGCCATTAAACCTCATATTCGTTTAAGTTTATTTATAATATTTTTCTTTCTTTAGGGTTTGCTTTAAAAACTACTGCAATATCCGGTGCGGTTCTTGGTGGGACTGCTTTAGCTCTTCCTCTTATTGGTTTTACTGCTGGTGGTGTTGCTGCAGGTTCTTTGGCTGCTGGTTTTCAGAGTGCATATCTTGGGGGTACTATTGCATCTGGGAGTGCTTTTGCAGTTATGCAAAGTGTTGGAGCTGCTGGATTGGCTGCAAGTACACAAGCTGCTGTCGTAGCTGGCAGTGCGGTAGTAGCTGGTGCTCACACAGCTTTGAAAAAATTTAAGAAAAATAATGAAACTGATGGTGAACATACTTCAGAAGAATCAAGTGAAAATATTAAGGAGGATGATGTCGATGAGGAACCTGGAGAAAATGACACTGCAGAGTTGCCGAAAAAAAACTGCAAAGACCCTGGTCTCAAAACAGGTAGAACAAATTGTGCAAGAGAAAGCAAAAAACTTACAGATAAGCTTGGTTTTAGTCGTAGAAATGATGATACCAATATTACATCATCTTCCATAAATGATGAGGAATTGGATTCACTTAATAAATGGAAAGATGTTGAATTAAATGAAAATCTCACTATTACTCAGCATCTTATTAAAAAGTGAAAAGTACAGTGACCTATTTTAAAGTTCTTAATTTTTTTTTCTTGACTATCATCAATTCTTTCACAATTTAAAATATAGTAATCTCTTTTTTTTCTCGACATAATTCAGGAAATTAAATTTTGCAGTAAAAATATTTAAATGTGATTATTTGAATTGGTTATTGAGTTAAAATATTATTTTAGTTGTCAAATGTCCTACTTCACTTTAAATAATATTTATTTTCAAAAAGTTTTTTTTTATTCATTAAACATTTTAGTATGTAAAAATAATTATATCATTTACAATATGAATGTCAAAATCTGACAATAGTTAATATACAATAATTTTTAATAGTTAAAATTATTTTTTTTCTTCACTTAATACATACTAAACCTCTACAAAATTATATTTAAATATAATAAGTAGTTTTTAAGAAAAGTGTTTTAGTAATTTTTAAATTTTTTTTACTGTTTCTGGTAAATAAAGAGAAAAATAAAGTTACTTTGGGAAACATTTTATCTAATTAACTGTCATTTAGACGGCAGAAGTTCCAAATTATTTAAAAGATTCAACTTTGCCGTTTCATTGGACTAATCTATACTTTAATACCAGTGAGGTGGTATTGGATCATAATTCTAAAATTTTGCTACTTTCAAGCTCTAAAATTTGTTTTAAATTTGAAGCATTTTGGTCAAATTTTTGGAGCGTTTGACCCATTGAAGAAGCAAAAAGATAACATTTCTACAATATTTCGGTTCACTAAAATATGTACAATTGTACCAGTGTTTAGAACATACAGCTATAAACCCAGGTGTCCTTGGTTTGATCCCGGCCAATGCCAATGAACTTATAACACACCAATTTAATTGTGAAATGTTATTAATTTAGCGACATGCCTTTATTGGCTTACGTTTTTTACAAGCAAAAATATTTTCTGCAAATATACAATTATAAACTATATATGAATTTAAATATATTTGAAACAGCTATATATTTTAGATCTTTGTTGGGATTATATTTTAATAAAACTTGTTTTTTTATATTGTTGTGACTATATGCTAAATATTTGTCTTAATTTAGTAATACTAAATATTGTAATCAAGGAATATTTGTAAATTTTACACTGTTAATAATCTAAGATATATATTTTTGTTGGGATTATATTGTAATATAATTTTTTTTTTATATTGTTGTGACTATATGCTAAATATTTGTCTTAATTTAGTAACATTAAATATTGTAATCAAGGAATCATTTGTAAATTTTACACTGTTAATAATCTGAGCTATCTATTTTTGTTGGGATTATATTTTAATATAACTTGTTTTATTATATTAATTTGACTATATGCTAAATATTTGTCTTAATTTTGTAATACTAAATATTGTTACTAAGGATATATTTGTAAATTTTATACTGTTAAAAATATTTTTATTGTTTTATGTGCTGAAAATAAAAAAAGCAATTTATTCCACAATGCTATATTATATTTGTCACTTCTATTAAATAAAAAAATACTTATTTAACTCATTATTTAAATCATCTAAACTGAAACTTTCTCAATTTAAATTGCAATTTCTTTGGTCAAAAGCTGTAAGTTACATTAGATCTCTAATAATAAGGTTAGTTTAAGTTCTTTAGGAAATAACTCTTATTTAAAGGCTTTATGAGGTTTGAAGTTCTAATTATTTTGAAAGTTGTTCACGATTCAAAGTAGTAACAACGAAGTAGTTCAGGATTTGACGTAAGTAATCATAACAAAGTAGTTCACGAATCTAACGCCTACAGGTTTATTTAAAGTTACCTTTTTACACGAAGTTAATTAACATAATGAATGACAAAATTTCACACTCAGCTAAAAAGAAATGTGAACAATAAATCTGTCAACCAGGATGTGATTGTACTGAGAATTTTAACAAACTGGATAAAACTTCTGAAATTGTGTATGATTTGTATTTCCTTTTGTTTATCAAAATAGTTTCGAGGATATTGCACATTGCATAATATATTCTGATAAATGTTATTATTTTTTTTTAAAGATTCAGTTCTATCAAATCAAAATAGAAGTGTGTAAGATGTTGAGACAAGCACGGATGTCTTAAATATTTCCAGAAAATGTCCTGGAAACAATTTTTTGTTATATAAGTATTAAGTAAAATTTTTTTGTGAATAATATATATTACTATATAATATATTCAGGGTATCTGCTCGCCTGGAAAGTCGTGAATTTCGGTAGTGAACAAAATTTGTCATGATTTTAACTATTTTTTAAAAAAAGAAATCCTGGATTTAGGTCACCGAAAAATCTAATTTTTAAAATTGAATTTACCCCACCCGCTCCCAATTTCATGATGTTCCCAAGATCTGAATTAGTAACAAAATCCCCACTCACAGTCATATTTTATTAAAACATACAATGTTTTTATCATGTTCTTTAAAAATTATTGCGTTCTTCAGAAAAATGAAAGAAGAAACATCATTTCTTGAGCGAATTTTCTTTCAAACTCTCCATTGATTTCAGAATATTTGTTATTTATTTTATCAATCTAAAATTCTAACTGAAGCAAGTCAATCATTGGCGAATTTTCTTTAATTCCGAAATGAGAACAGAAAAATCCGGAGTATTTCTTTCCTTTCGAATGATCAAGAAAAAGTGTCATTAGAATATAATTCTACAGAAAAAAAGAGTATTTGCTTTTTTATTTTTTTTTCACTTATTTTATTGCTTTAACTCTTTCGTTACTCTGTTTTTGAATTTAAAATCTGTAAATATAAAGATGCAAGGTATAACAGTTTTGATTATAACCACCATTTCAATTAATGTTATTATAATGCTTTTAAATTCTGTTTTTGTCCGGAGAGGTAACTTCATTAAGTAATAAATGATAATAGATGGTAACTTCATTAAGTAATAAAAAGTTCTTGGAATTTGTAATGAATTTGAAAATCTAAAATATAACAGATTATACGAACGAGTAATATTTCAATGCATGCTTAGTATATCATGCACTAGCCATAATTAAAAAAATAATAATAATAAAAAAAAAACGAACAAATTTGCTTTCTTCCAGTCTTCGTTTGTCCATGTTTTGGTTTTTCTTGTTGGTTATTTTACGACTATTTCACAATTTTCGAGCATTTTATTTCATGCTGCCATCTATAACGTGGTCGGAAAATATGTATCTTTATCCAATGTAATTTTTCCAAGCATTCATGATTATTTTGATTTATAAATTTTATTTGTGTCAGTCAAAAAGAAACGACAACATAATCGGTCTACTGACAAATGTCATATTATCATTTTTGAATTCAACAATAGAAAAAAAAAATATGGTTGATGTTTTTCTTTATGATTGGAGATGGCAGCACCAAGGAAAAAATTGTTGAGTTACAAAATCTTTTCAGGGTCGTATTTTTCATGGAAGGGTGATAAATAAAAATATACTATCTCAGTTTTTCTCACTTTGATATGGTATAAATTTATTTTTGTTTCAAAGGTTTTGCATTTGCCCTTATTCAGATTTCTTATTTAGAACTGATCTTTCAATATCCAAAAGGTTGTAATAATTTATCTTTTTTCTTCTATTGAAATAATAAAATAATGCTTAGAAAAATTAAAACAAAAAAATAAATAAAAAACGTATAGAAAAGATAATTTATTTAAACAAATTATATTTTCTAGTAAAAATTCATCCTAGAATAATTAGAAGCTATCAAAAGAACGATTTGCATTTTGTGAAAAAAATTAACTCTATAGATCTACANGGAAAAAAACTGCAAAGACCCTGGTCTCAAAACAGGTAGAACAAATTGTGCAAGAGAAAGCAAAAAACTTACAGATAAGCTTGGTTTTAGTCGTAGAAATGATGATACCAATATTACATCATCTTCCATAAATGATGAGGAATTGGATTCACTTAATAAATGGAAAGATGTTGAATTAAATGAAAATCTCACTATTACTCAGCATCTTATTAAAAAATGAATAGTACAGTGACTGAAAAACCTATTTTAAGGTTCTTAATTTTTTTTTCCTTGACTAGCATCAATTCTTACACTACAATTTAAAATATAGTAATCTTTTTTTTCTTCCTTGACATAATTCAGTAAATTAAATTTTGCAGTGAAAATATTTAAATGTGATTATTTGAATTGGTTATTGAGTTAAAATATTATTTTAGCTATCAAATGTCTTGCCTCACTTCAAATAATATTTATTTTCAAAATATTTTTTAAATTTATTAATTATTTTAGTATGTAAATATAATTATATCACTTACAATACGAATGTCAAAATCTGAAACGAGTTTTTCAATTGTTAAAATTATTTTTTTCTTCACTTAATACATACTAAACCTCTGCAAAATTATATTTAAATATATTAAGTAGTTTTTAAGAAAAGTGTTTTAATAATTTTTAAATTTTTTTTCTGTTTCTGGTAAATAAAGAAAAAAATTAAGTTACTTTGGGAAACATTTTATCTAATTAACTGTCATTTAGACGGCAGAAGTTTCAAATTATTTAGAAGATTCAGCTCTGCTGTTTCATTGGACTAATCTAAACTTCAATACCAGTGAGGTGGTATTCGGACATAATTCTAAAATTTTGCTACTCTAAATTTTAAGCATTTTGGTCCAATTTTTGGAGCGTTTGACCCATTGAAGAAGCATAGATAGCATTTCTACAATATTTCGGTTCACTAAGATATGTACGATTTCACCTGTGTTTAGAACATATGGCTACAAACCCAGGTGTCCTTGGTTTGATCCCGGCCGATGCCAATGAACTTTGAACACACTCCAATTTAATTGTGAAATGTTATTACATTAGCTACGTGCCTTTATTGACTTACGCTTTTTACTAACAAAAATATTTTCTGCAAATATACAATTATAAACTATATATGAATTTAAATATATTTGCAACAGCTATATATTTAATATCTTTGTTGGGATTATATTTTAATATTACTTGTTTTTTTATATTGTTGTGACTATATGCTAAATATATGTGTCTTAATTTATTAATATTATATATTGTAATCAAGGTATTATTTGTAAATTTTACACTGTTAATAATCTAAGATATATATTTTTGTTGGGATTATATTGTAATATAATTTTTTTAAAATATTGTTGTGACTATATGCTAAATATTTGTCTTAATTTAGTGATACTAAATATTTTAATCTAGGAATTATTTGTAAATTTTACACTGTTAATATTCTAAGATATATATTTTTGTTGGGATTATATTTTAATATAACTTGTTTTATTATATTGATGTGACTATGCTAAGTATTTGTCTTAATTTTGTAATACTAAGTACTGTTACTAAGGGAATATTTGTAAATTTTATACTGTTAATAAAAATAATTTTAATGTTTTGTGTGCTGAAAATAAAAAGCAATTTATTCCACAATGCTATATTTTATTTGTCATTCTATTAAATAAAAAAATACTTATTAAACTGATTATTTAAATTACCTAAACCTAAACTTCCTCAATTTAAATTGCAATTTCTTTGGTCAAAAGCTGTAAGTTACATTAGATCTCTAATAATAAGGTTGGTTTAAGTTCTTTAGGAAATAATTCTTTTTTAAAGGCTTTAAGAGGTTTTAAATTCTAATTATTTTTAAAGTTGTTCACGATTCAAAGTAGTATCAAGTAAGTAGTTCACGATTTTACGTAAGTAGTCCCGACAAAGTTGTTCTCGAATCACACGCCTACAGGTTTATTTAAAGTTACCTTTTTACGCGAAGTTAGTTAACACACTGAATGACAAAATTTTCTATTCCACTAAAACGAAATGTAAACAATAAATCCGTGAATCAGGATATGATTGTACAGAGAACTTTATCAAACTGGGGAAAGCTTCTGCAATTGTGTATGATTATCCTGATAATTTCCCTTTATTTATCAAAATAGTTTCGAGGAAATTGCACACATATGAAATAAGTTGCATAATATTTTCTTCTGGTAAATATTAATTGTTTTTTTAAAAGAATCAGTTCTATCAAATCAAAATAGAAATGTTTAAGATATTGAGACAAGCACGGATGTCTTAAATAATTCCAGAAAATTTCCTGGAAGCAATTTTTTGTTATATAAGTATTAGGTAGAATTTTTTGTGAATAATATATATTATATGAACATATAATATTTTAATGCATGTTTAGTATATTATGCCCTATCCATAATTAAAAAGAAAAGAAAGCTTTGCTTTCTACCTGTTTATGTCCCTGTTTTAATTTTTCCTGTAGGTTATTTTACGACTATTTCACAATTTTTGAGTATTTTATTTCGTGCTGCCATCTATAACGTGGTCGGAAAATAAATTTTTTGCCAATGTAATTTTTTCCTTGAATTTGTGATTATTTTGATTTATAAATTTCATTTGTCAGTTAAAAAGAGACAACAACAAAATCGTTCTACTGATAAATTTCATACCTCTGAAGGAATCTTTATGAATTTAGCAATAGAAAAGAAATACGGTTGATGTTTTACTTTATAATTAATTAAGCTTTCTTATTTACAACTAATCCTTTAATATCCAAAAATATGTGAAGGTTGTAAAAAAATTTTTTTTTTTTTAAATCAAAATAATAAAAATGGCTCTGAAAAATTAAAACTTTAAAAAAAAAAAAAATGCACAGAAAAGATAATTTATCAAAAGAAATTAAATTTTAAAGTAAAAATTTATCCTAGAATAACCAAAAACAATCAAAAGAGTCCCTTGTATTTTGTGAAAAAAATTAACTTTATAGAGCTACATGCTAAGTCTACTTGAAAATTTCATTTCGATAAAGAAATAATGTATGAGATCATTAGTTTCCAGCATCTACCTTTTCCGCAAGAGTTCATTATTTACATTTATTCAAATATTCTTTATTCAAATATTTAGAATGATAGTAAATTTATGCTTTAACATTTTTCATTTTTGTTGAAAGAAATAGATTTAAATTATTTTAACCACCATGGTTACATTACAGTGCAAATAATGGACTGACTGAAAAAAGGTGACATTTACAAAAAAGTATTCAATGACATTGGTGGTAAGTTCAATTGTTATATATATTTATATGTATTTAGGGTGCTATGTAAAGAGCGCTCTTAATGTGCATTTTTAAAAACTTTTATCAAAAACGAAAAAAAAAAATTCTCTCTTTTTCTCTTTATNTATATATATATATAAAGCTGCTACCGTATGTATTAAACACGGAAGCAAAATCCTCATCAAAAACTGGCAAATTACTGTAAAATAAGGCTAATGTAACAAACAAACATACAAAAATTCTGATAATTGGCCAATGTTTTTTCCCTCCCTCTCCATGCCGCGAACAAACCTGTTTTGATGTTTATTATATTTGATTTCCTGTCTTGTGATTTTTCAGACTTCAATAACGTTTTAGTTTTTTCCTCGTTTACTCACTAATTTGTGAACCTCAATGGGAATGCCTTTTTTTTCTCTAAAAATATACATTAAGGGTGGTCTTTACAGAATACCTTGTGTATCTTTAGAAAATTCAACCTTCGCCATCTTAGTACTCGGGTTAAATTTTTGATTTTCGATTTTGTCATTCGCATAAAACTAATTCATGCAATTCCATATCTCATGTAATTGATTTTATTATTGTAAACAGTAAATATTTTGACTATGCAAACACTTCATACTCTTGAAGTATATTGTTAGGGCTAATTAGAGTTAATATATCTAACTTTCGTTGACAAAAGTTGCCAGAAACTGGGAGCTTAGTTAATATTGGATTACTTTTTTTGACGAAGTGTCCCTCAAATAATTTTTTTTTTCACAAGAGTTGGAACCTTTACACTTATAATGTGTTTTTTTTTAAACTTTTGTTTCTTTTTTTAGTAGAATGCGATGTTATAATTATTTATGTTGTAATATAATATAATATAATGTTATAATATAAGTTTTTTATAATATTTTATAATGAAACTGAAATAGATTTTTCATGATAATAAGGTAAAGTGCATTTTATTGTTATCATTACAATTTTGTGAAAATATTTATTATCATTTAAATTAATATTTTTTATCTTTAATATAAAAAAAAATCATTTTCTACGTTACTAAATTTTATTTAACTAAAAATAACTCGCTTAAGCTTTTCTGTTGATAGAATCTCGCAGTCAAAATTTCAACCACTTTTTGTCGAGCTATAGCATTTAAAATTTTACTGAAGCTTCGTGATCGATGACAATTCAAGTTTTAATCAAGTCTGGACCGCTACCGGCATAATTCTTACAGTTAAACTTGTCAAATAAACTTCATCGGGAATCAAAAATCCGAAAGCATTAAGATCCGCTAGAGCATTGAAATTTTAACTGAACCTTTATTCTAGATAATAATTTTAGTTTTAACCGTTCAACCGACAGCTACAGTTAGAATTTATGGCGTTATTATTGTCAATCAAAATACTGATTACTTTCCGATAAAATTAGTGTGCTCACATTATCAGAACAACTCTGCGCTTGATGGCTATATAAGAGTCCCTTGCAAGCAAAATTTATCATCTTGATATTACTTAGGAAATTTATCGGAAATAAAAAATTAATTGTTTTCTCTCTTTTTGCCGTTTTTTTTCAAAATATTTAAAACGTTATTTTTGATATATTTATGACATTTTATTATATATACATAATTTATCACAATTTCTTTTTCATATAGAAACTTTTTTTAAAATTCATATGTTGTATTTATTGAATATTGATACTTAAAAATATTTGCGTTATTAAATATTAAAAGTCTTTGATAAGAATGAATTGAAAAGGAATATTGCCTATTTGTGTTATAATAAGTAAAAGATAAGATCCTTAAAAATATTTATGTTGTAAATATTATACAAACTGGAGTGTTATTTTATTCAAAAAATAAAATTTACGTAGCAAGAAAACAAATCGTAACAAAATTTTATTCTTATAATACTCATAACAAAAATGCACTGTAAAAAAAACAATACTTAGTGAGATTCAGAGTTATATTATTTATTAAAAACAAAAGAAAATTTTTTCTTCTGTAACTCATGTAGAATTTGCTATAATTTAAACGCATTGTACAGTGCGCCAAAAAAAAAAAAAAAATCCTGAATGACTTTTCATCTAATGATTGGATCTTTACGTTCTAGGACTCAATCTTAATGATTCGAGAGGGTGACCTCAATTATGCAAATTAAAAAGTGCAGACGATTATTTAAGTTATGAAATCAGACACAAAAACGTACTTTCTCTGAATAAACATATCTTTCTTATTCAGCGGATTCGAATTTTTGACCTCCAAAATATAGGGGGTTGTCGAAATCGGGGAAATATGGGCCCCATTATTTGGGCAGGAGAGCGGTTCAACGTTTGGACCCCTTAATGTTAACTTTACATTTAGCATAATTCGCCATATCTCGAGAACTTTCTCTGCGAAAGGAAAAAATTTGTTTGTCCAAAGATAATTCTACATAAAAAATGGGTTTTAGTAAGTATTTATTATTTTTTATTATTTTAATTAATAATAGTAGAAAAAAATTGAATTATAAGGTACACAATTTCTTACATCGTTTTTAAGTACGTAATTGTACGTGGCGAAATCTGTTGAATAGTTACTGAGAAATCAAATTTTAACTATATACGACTTTTTTATGAAAAATAAGACTGGCTTTGTGAGGTATCACCCCCTTAAAAGCATGTTTCCATGTATGCTTTTTTTTCTCAATACCATCAAAGTGTAGTTTTTTGGACAATTACTGCAAGGAATTATAATTTTTTATTAAATTTTGTCTTAGGATGCAAAATAAAAATTGCGAAGAACCTCTGATCGATTTAAGCTTTTTTTGAAGTTATACTTCATGCGACTTCCAACAATGAAGCGTTAAACGTTTAACGCTACATTTATATTGGCTGGGAAATCACGTGGTAGGATCCAGTTTTCCCTCATTTATTTCCATATTGTTTTGGTTCTCACTAGCATAAAAGTCATAAAAGTACTGTTTTTTTGTAAATATTTGTTTAGTTTGTTTTGATACACATATAATTTAATAGGGTAGTATTTTTTATTTTCAAATTTAGTGGACAACAATTGTAAAAAATGAGTGAAAACAATCCCACGGGCAATGCGACGGATTTAAGGTTTTGTCAAGGTACGTCTCTTGTGAATATCAATTCATTGTTAGGTTTTCTCTTTTGAAATTACATTATGACGCATTCACATACATTATTAATACAAATACATTTTCCATGGCGAGACGATGAGGCAACCACAAGCACTTCCACTGGTTCAAGAGGTCCATGAGGGATAAATGCTCAATATTACCGTTATTACAGAGCACGGAAGCGAGCGGAGCAGGAAAAAAAGAGTCGTTGAATAGAACTAGTGATCCATCTAAGACTGCTGATTCTTCTACAATTAACGTCGCAGGTTACGAAGTTTAACTTCTTCCGCGTGGAGGGACTCCACGCACTATTATTTTTTTTCTTCTTTTAAATAACAAAAGCTATTAAGAAAATTGCTTTATATGTTTTAAATTTTTAAGATATTCAAATCAAATTTTTTTTTAATTAGTTTCAAAATACAATTTACTACAAAATTGAGAAAAAACTTTTCACAATTTTTTCAGAGCATGCGCTGTATAAAAGAACTAGCTTAAATTCTCATAACTTGAGTAGTTTTTAACGAATTTTAGTAAAATTTTAAATCGACAATTTTGTAATTAATCTTAAATTGCTCCACTTTTTTTTTAAAATTCTATTGAATATCTATAAAGTTGTAATGAAAAAACGTAAGGCGAAAAAAATTTTTTTTTCTTTCAATTTTCCATATTTCCATAAATGTTTACTCTAGGTTTACGAAATTTCTCTTTTTTATTAAAAATAACCAATAAACTAAACATCTCTAAAATTGAAAAGTAATCCTTTAAGTATTTCTTGAGAAATTTAAAAAAATGTCACTTCCATTATTGCAGGGTAGTGTATTTTTTCGAGGGTTTTGCCTTTGTGTTCAGTTTTTAGAATAATAAAAATTATTATTTATGAGGTCTGAAAATGAAAAATATAGCATTCGTAATACTTGGAAATTAAATTTTTCAAACTGGAACTCACTGCTCTTTTATCACCCTTGATAGCTTTCTTACATGACGGTAGAGCAGATCATAATATTGGAAAAGCAGATCATAAGTATTGACAAATTCTTTGCTGATTTTCATCTTGAAACAATGCCTTTCCTTCATAACCTTCATTTACTACATGCGTACATAATTCAAGAAAGTTAGGATAATTTACTATTGTACTCTATTATTTACTATTGTTATTATATTGTTTACTATTGTTATTGATGCAATACAATCTTACTAAAATCCCTCTTTGTTTTATAAAATTAAGTTTACAATAACTCTGTTATCAATAATGAAACGAAGTAATAAGAACTTATAAATAAACCATTTTGTGAAAAAAAAATTATTTCAGTTTTTAATTACTAACGACATTTTATGATGCAACTTTAAGGATTAGATAAAACATTGAAACACATTATCGTTTTATTATCGTTTAAATTCGTAGGGGAATTCCCTGACTTATGCGCTAACAAAATCATCTCCCCGATAATTATAATGCTGATAAAATGTATATATAATCTCCTACCTAAAGTGATCATCATAAGTTCTTTGTCAAAATCAAGACCTGTTTATCATATTGTAAGTTATTTTTTTCTTAATATCAATACCCGAATGATAGAAAGGAAATTTTAATGAAAGATTTTCTCTCTCCTTTAAATTGGGGAAAATTTAAGAGATATATCATTTTATTTATTTACTTTTTTTCTAATTATTGATGTATTAAAGTATAAGATATGGCATTATAGAATCTGAAAAAGAAATTAAAATATCTTTG
>NC_092212.1:51680127-51713759 GCF_043381705.1 Parasteatoda tepidariorum
TCGTATTACCACTTTCATAATTTAAGTGTCAGTTTGCTGCACGATTAAAGCTGAAATGACAAACAGTTTCAGTTCATGTAAGAGCGTATTGTTTAGACAAGAATAGTAGAATTCTATGTTTATCAAGCAGCTGGTAAGACAATAAAGCGAACCCAGGCCACGAAGGTATCAAAAAGAAACTGCGGAAGTTGTTCCTAGACCAGCCACGTATTCCTCTAATTATATTAATTTCGATGATAATTTCAATATATTTTATATATTTATAAAATGTTATATTTCGGAACTGACATAAGGCCTTCAAGGTGGTTGTAGTACGGTCCGTTCTGGTAGACAGATGACGATGAATTTTTGTGTATGACCGTGGCAAAAAGGAAATCTGCCATAAAATTAGTTCATATTTAAAGTGATGGACATACGTCTTAAATATAAAAAATGGTGTTTAACAAAAAGCAGAAATCAAACAAAAATGATTAAAACAAGGAAAATTTGGAAAAATGGAGAGTTTTTGTGTGTCTCTCTAATAATTTTCGTGAAAAATGAATCTTTGCGAATTCTGTGTAAGTGTGTCAATGTATCTTTATCAGTAAATATTTGACGAAAGTGTGGCCCAATTTCAGAATCAAATAAGTCTTTGTAATCAGGGTTCTTAACTCCTCCCTATAACAGATAGATATGAAATTCTTTTATTACAAGCTTTTTCTCTTTTTTCGGGGAACAAATAGCTGTCTTCACTAAAGCAAGATTCACGCGGTTCTTTTAAAAAAAATGTGGCGTTAATATTGAAATGTAAAAGTTACAAGCTTTTTTACACTAGCTTTTCCTTTTAAATTTGAAATATCCAAATCCACTATTTCGCAACCATTATTTAGTGGAATCCATTATTAAATCCATCATTTGGTTGAACCCATAAACCCATTATTTGGGTATATTATACAAGTAGATGAGTTATCAAAATGCATGTGGTTTGATCAAATAAGTCTCTCGATTTTTTTTAAAATTCTGTGAGAGTGTTTTTATTAAAATTATAAAAGTGCATATATTTTGATTAAATAAAGTTTTAAGTCAAAATTTTTTTTAAAATTTTGTATACGTGTTTTTTGGATTCACTTGGTGGTCGTAATTTTAACTTTATTTTTATTGCAGATTTTTTATCTCATGATCCATACATAGAATATACTAAGTTTTAACGACATAAATCTCAACGAATACTAACTCTTTGTTTAAGTAACTTCAGTTATAACCATACTGTATGCAAAACACAGTGTCTTAAGCTGAGATGTAGAAAAAAAGTGGCGCGATAAAAGAAATTGATTAATGCGTTTTCAGAACTATATATAAGGTATAAATAGCAGCAATATTTATTACAGCAATTTAAAAATAGAGGTAGTTAATGCTATACATTTTCAATAAAGACTTAAGTGAAATTATCTTATATGAAGAAACCTAATTATACCTGCCTGTTTAAAAAACACTCCACGTCTTAAAAAGCTTATATCATTAAATGCATGAAAAGCATCAATTAGAACCTTCTTTTGTTTCTTCTCTTTAAAGTGAATTTTTTATTGCTGCCATTTCAGAAATACATGCATCCCCCATGCAGAAAACAGAAGCAGTGTTTAAGAAATGATTATCATTACGTAACATAAAATTATAATAAATATCCTATAATTAAACTTCTACAATTACTTCAAGTGTTTTTCAAGGTGAAAAAAGCAACAGTTTTATTAATGTCAGATCCATATAAAAGTTAACAATAGACTTTTTTAAATCTTATTTTTCGAAATTGTGACGCCAAATACGAAAAGTCAGAGGTCAATATCGTAATTTTTTTATGTTTCTGTTCTGAAGATTTAGTAAATAAATTTATTTAGCTGTAACCAGTGAACTAATCAATTAAAAATTTTTAAGCGATTAATTCTTTACCAAAAATGTTATGCGAAAAGTCCCATTATGAAGAAAGTTGTAGTATATATTATGTTTAAACCAAACGGATATTCATTATGTTACTTATCGCTTTAGAACAGCTTGATACTTTGACTTTAGAGTAAGCTCACCAGCGTCCTTAGAAAATTAAAAAAAAATGTGAGCGAAATGGCTAACAGACTACGAAAATAGCGATAACTTCAGTCTTCAGCAATTCAATCTTTTAAATTATTTCTATTTGAGAATCTCAGCGAGGGATTTTTATTCTCTGAATATTAAGTTGGAAAGGTAAATAAAGCAAGGTGAGTTTTCAAATAATAATAAGATATATTAAAAACAGGCATATTTTATCGGGGGGACCTTATTGAAATATACTAGGTTTTATTCTTTATATCCTATTACCATTGGATCTTCCTATAGATATAGTAGATTTCAACAGTATAATCACGCATTTCGCTGATCGCTCTGGTATATTTGTCGAATCGAAAAGCCCCAATAATGTCATCTAAAATTAACAGGAAAAATTAAGAGCATCGAAGTCTGGTGCTTAAATTGAAAAATTCTCAGTTAATGCTTAGAAATCACAATTATTCGTCATGCCATTCGAAGAAATTGGGAAAAAATACAGCTAGGTTGCTAGCTAGTGCTATTAAATGATACAATCCCCTCTGTTAACAAAGTAACCTAATTACTGCTCGCACTGAACTCCAAATTTATGCGGGATGATCATGTCTCCAAAATTAAAGGTGAAGCACATGTTGCAGCATTTATATTCTGTCCAGATACAATTTGGAGTGAAAATGAGAAATATTTTTTGTCTTTGACATGATCAATACTAATGTACGCTTCGTCTTCCTGGTGTAATATATTCCCTGTTCCGATTAAAAATAAGGTTCTGTGGGAGCTGATTAAAGGCGGGTGGTTCAGGTAGAAAGATGACATACATCGCGATCTAAAAATTGATTATCTTCATCAACATATAGCCAAATTAAATTCTAACAACTTTTACACTAAACCATTGTTACAGCGAAGTCTAGATTTATGATATTTTCCAATTCGATAAATTACCAGAAGACATTAGAATATGATCCAGAACAGCATACTTCTGTAGCGTTGTAAATCTCTGCAAGATACAGAATAAGTAAAAACTTCACTTATGTGTTTAGTGGCAAAATGACCCTTTTCTACTTTCTGCTTTCTAACCATTCCTATGACCACTACAACTTTAAAAATCCACGATGAATGGAAATAGGGCTACAAACGGAATCAGGTGCAGAGTTGAAGGAACAAATTCAGAGATTCTGAAAAAATTCCTTTAAAAAAAATTCTATGTGCTTTAAAAGTTTCTCTTTTAGTTTACTACAGCTGAAAAAAATATTTTTAACAAACCTCAAATGTTGGAAGATATGACAATAACGCATGAAATAATAAACCTATTTAATACCGTTTTATCACTAAACCGAACGGAAGGAGCCAAATTAAAAACTGGTTATACGTTTTTGATAAAAGTGATAGGAATTTTTGAGTGTATTAGTAACCAGATCTTACTTGAAAACTACATTAAATTCACTGTCATTTATATTATTTGGTAATTATTAATTCATTATATCTTTCTGAAATAGACTGTTAATAAACCATATGCCGAAGAATAATTTAAATTTCATTTCCTCTTCCTGAAATTATTGCGAATGCAATTTTCTTCCGCTTTTTTCAAGAGCTAGCTAATACGAAGAAAAACAAAACGAATTTTAACCCTTGCACCCAGATTTTTTTTAGCAAACATACTTTTCATACCAATACGAACAGATAAACATGCAGCCCTTCGACAGGTGAGGCATATTTGTCAACTTTGAACTTCTCAAGTACGATTTTTCCAAGTGTTTACATTTTCCAGTAAATTTCGTTTGAAAATTTTATCCAAGTAGGACATTAGTTTATTAGTTAGTTTGGAGTTATTGGCTGAAGACCCAGTTGTGGCTATATCGCCCCTGAAACTAGGTTTATAAATAACAATTTAAATGAAGTTGAAAAACTAGATTAATGAATAAAAACCTGTGTCCTTGAGATAAGAGAAGATGTTGGAATGATGATCATCTCCAAAAAATAAAATTAAAGACGGGATGAAGCCACCTAAGTGGCTTTGTCACTGAAGGACTATATCTTTTGCACTCTTTGATGTGGTTTTCGTCATATTTGCTGAATTGGTGTTGCCAGACTGGCTACTCTGCACCAGAACGAGTTACTGTAAGAATCGTTTTGCAGTTATAATCATAAATTTGTTTATATTTTATCAGGGCTATAAAACACACTATCGTATGAATATCGTACATTTATATGTGTCGTTAATTTATTTGTATGTTAAGGTGGTTAGAACAATTCTAAATTTTAAACTTTTTAAATCCAAGACTTCAATGGAATAGGCATGATTAGAAATGCTATTTTCTTGTGAGTAAAAAATTTTTTCTCTGGAAAATTCAAAAGAATTGGAAGCCATGGTTAATGGGTCAATAAATAATTTGATGTTAATTCGAAAAATTTCACTTACCTCTACTGGTCCACAATTAGTTATGAGCCAAAGTTTCCTTATTTTATTTTTTTATATTGCATTACATTTTAAAATAGTCAAATTTTATGTGAACTTTTCTGACAATTAACGTTTTAATGAAAAAAAAGTTGTAGCACACACTTGCAAAGAGCAAATTTTTTTCAGGGATATTTCTTTCTGTTAAGGAAGAAATATCATTGATAACTTGTGGTACTTAGTGACACTTAGATTTAAAAAGCTCTCAACCCTGCAGGGTTTAATAAATGTTTATATTATTAACATATTATGAAAATACGTTTTTTCAACATAAATCTCAACATTGAAGCACTTTTTTATTTAAAAATTATCCGTGCGTTTAAGATGAACACAAGTGATTTAATATCTAAATAAAATGAGGGAAATATAAATATTTCGATGAAAAATTACATTCAAGGTTGTAATTTGCAGATACACTGATAAATTAATAACTAGTATCAATTTTTTTAAAAAGAAGGTGAGAGTATTAGCTTCCCCTTAAGAGTTAAAATTTTAAATCTGTATACTCTAGAATTTAGATATTTTTCTTACAGATATTTACCCATTGTAATACAAATTCTACCCATTGTACTTTTACAGATATTTACCCCACACGTACTTTACACGTGTTTCTCAACTCGATTTACTCGAAAGATCTTTAAAATACTTCAGTGCTTTATCGCAGACCGGCAAGGTGAGTAATTTGGACTATAAACATATTTTTTACGTACGAAAAAATTTGGTAATTAAGAAATTTTTGACCTGTTTGTTTTTGATCATTCATATACTCTCTTAAATATGAAAAATTTTTTGAACTGAAACTATATAAATATAAATAAAATTTATATTAATTCTAATACACAAATATTAATTTTGTTATTTAAGTAACATAATAGCGAAACCATTTTATGTAATCACGTATAGTAGGTAGTCAAGTAAATACGAAATAAATAAAAATGGAAATAACAAACATTCAAAAAATAAATAACAAAATTTAATGTGATTGCTGTTCTGGTTTGTTGCTGACTAACATGCCATCACTTAACTTGACTAACACGACTAACATGCTGACTAAAATGCTACACGTAAAGCAGGCACAAGATTGGGTCAATTTCGACGTTTTGATTTAATAACACTCGTAATCGAAAATGTAGTTATGCATAAATAAGTTGAAAAAAAGTGATAAAAAATCTTAATTGATTTTTAAAAAGATGGGGACATTATTTTATATTTTTTTTTATCCAGAACTAATATATGTTTATACTATTGAAATATGATTTTTATCCGAAGTCTGAAGATATTTTGATACTATCTTCAAATTCTAATGTAATTAATATTAAACTATCTTTATTGGTATTGAACTAAATTCTTTTGTGGTTGTAAGATTGTCATTTTGTGACATTGTAATATAACAAAATAGCAATTATTATATTGCTGATAATATTGATAAATTGATTATTGTTGATTAGAATTATTATATTATTGATAACATTGAACTATATTCATTTAGTTTACATTAATAATAAATTTCTTCTTTTTTGGTAGTAAGATTGTTATTTTGTAATACTGTTATATTAAAAAATAACAGTTGTTATATTGTTGATAATATTAATCTTCTTTTGCAATAAATTAAGTTCTTTTGTGGTAGTAAGATTGTTAGTTATTTTTCTACATATGGATTTATTATTCACAAATTCCTTGCAAGCACATCCTCTTCTGGAGGATATCGATTGAAAGTCAAAGTCATTTAAGTGCTCCGAAATTGTACTCCAAAATTTCATATTAAGGAATACAGCATTTATAAAATCACAGGAAGAAGAAAACATTTCAAAGTTGCTCCCTTGTATACAAAACTCTTTTCGCTTGAAAGCATCAATCTTATTCTATAAGTTGAGAACGGTTATTGTTTTTGCCTTGTAGGCTTCGATGTAGGTCATTTATAAGTGGAAATATGTTAGACAAGTACGAAAGCTTAGTTGCGTAATCCTTTCTACAAAAAAAGCATAAATATTATAGATTCTTTCTTCAGATCCGTAAATAGAATTTTTGGTTGAAAAATAAAGCACTAGACTATTTAAAATATATTATTCATTATTTTTCATGCAGTAAGAAACATTCATGAAAGAGTACAATGCAAAAAGATAGTATTTAAATTTTTTTAAATTTCATTGTGGTGACATCAGCCTCCCCGCTGTGCAAAGGGTTGAACTATTTTGGGAGTTATTAATAGGTTAAAATACAACTTTTCATCCTAATACTGCTACCTTTCCTTAAGATTTTCCTGGTGCTGAATCCTGAAGAAGGCCTGAAAGCGTAATGGAAAAGAGAATACTCTGGTAGTAGAATTGTTTCAGTAATAGATAATTTTTGGGAGGAGTAAAACTATTCTAAACAATAAACAATTAATTAATATTAATTATTTCTCGGGGAAGAAGCAATTCAATATATAAATTGTATCCGTTAAAAAAATTAACAGTTATGGATATTTTATTATTTCCGAAAAAAAACTAAAAAAAAGCTACCAGTTTTGAATTTTTTGTGTCTTGATATATATGGACTTTCAGTCCTGTCTTGAAGCTTGAATTCGAACATTAATTGGTTGTAATGTTTGGTTGTAATTTGTCAGTTTTTAATACATAGCCTATAGATTTCCCTAATTTCAAAAACAGTTTTCATACGACAAGTATTAATTTTAATTTCTCTGATATCCAAGATTATTTTCATAAAGCATGTGTCTCCCAAAAATAATTCAATTGTTTGAGTTTAATAAATATTACAAAAATAAAATTATCCACACTTACAGCCATGTTTTTCCGAGTAGGGAATAAAATCCTTATTCGAAGAAATCTTAGAAGATAATTTTTTCAGCGTGTTTTTCTGCACCACTTGTCATCGATGTGACCTAGCTGATACTGGTGGTTATGTTTGAGAATTTTATTTGACAAAGAAATAAGACACGCACATTTTTCTGTGTCAGAAATAGCAACAAATCAAATAAAAGCAATCACAATAAGTGTTTTATATCCAATTGGTTTATTATTTCGCCACTTTGTTGTCGATCCTTCGGTTATTTCATTCAACTTAATAAATACGCTTCAATAAGTGTTAAAAATGTTTTTTTTATGCGTTTTATAAAAAACAAAGTTTTGACACAGAACACGTGATGTCTGTAGATCCCATAATCACTGTGACCTCTGTCCTACATTCTTTTTGTTTCTTTTTTTTATGAAACGTTTCTCATCTTCTTTTTTTAAAAAAAAATATTAATAAAGTAACTAAAAAACGAAATCTCTTTCGTGGTCCAATGATAACTTAATGTCATCATGAGTCGGTAATTGTTTATTGCAATCTTAAACATAATCAGCTGCTAGTTTGTGTACTTCGATGCGGTACGAATATTTCCTTGATTTTGAAATATATTTCCAATAAAATTATTAATAAAGATTATTTTCCAGGGAGTGTTAAAAATTATTATAGTGAAATTACCATCAGTTATTTTTATTTAAAGTATAGTTTTATTTCTTAGTATATTTTAAAGTAAATTAGTATTTTCACATGATAAAATCTATTACTTATATATTAGGATAGCTAACCTAGCAACAATTTTACTTTGGCCCTAGTTAGGCTTAAAATTAACTCAATATGGGTCCTATAATAACATGCATCGAGGGACCAATATTGGGATGCCTGGATTTTTAAATACTGGTTCTAAGATGGTCTATATAGGGCCTATATTGGTCAATATAGAACCCATAGTGGCTAAATAATGGATATAAAATATCGGGTGAATTTTGCAATTCTACAACAGAACGATATTGGCTGTAAAGTGGCTGTAAAATATAGGATGAATTGGAAAATTCTATAAAGGGCCAATATCTGATGAATAATGGCCCTTTGAACCCTTATTTAGTCAAGATTCATGAATATTGACCTAATGAGGGCTTAAGTTATTTTGCTGCTAGGGTATGCTTACATATAAGCAAGATAATCTGAGAAATTTCTAGCTTATCCTTTTCCCGTCAAGGAAGCGTCAATGCAACATTTTCAGAGATGTTAATTTTCTGAGCTTTGTAAAAAAATTATTCTCCAGTGGTAACGAAATTCAAGTTATTTTTAGTTTAGTATTTTTTATGCTGGCCAGATGGTCGAGTGGTTAGCGTGCCTGATTGCGAAGTCAGTGGCTGCGGGTTCTAATCCCGAATTAGGGCATGGATGTTTCTCTCAGTGTGAGTTCTCTGATGTGCGAATGTGGCCCACTCTTTAAAACGGGTATCTGTGTCTGTGGCAGTGCGGCGTAAGTAACGCTGCTCGCATCCGTCACTTAAGTTCACAGGTGCCCACTGGGTAACGTTAAATGAGTAACACTTCTGGCATCTTCCTAGGCGAAGAACGTAAAAGTTCAGTGCTTGCCGTTCGGAGAAAAAGAGTATTTTTTATTTTAAGTAATTTTACTACGCAACACATCAAATATTCGTATTCAAAGCAACTGCACATCAAATATTCAAAGTATCATATGAAATGCAAATTTATTGCAGTAATCTCGCATCGTTTTCTTTAAAAAGAAAGCATAATTATCATGATTTTAAGAGTTTTAATATTTAATTTACTACTTAATTATTAATAGCAGAAAGCAGGGGAAGTTGGTATCCCTGCATTTTATAGCAAAAAAAAAAACTGCCATTATTAAAAAAAATGGTAGACATTAAAGGTTGCCAACTTCTTCAAATTATTTGAAAAAAGTGTTAAAGTATGAAACACTGAAATTTTCTGACTATTGTTTATTTTTGAAATTTTGCAAGCCCTTAAATTAAAATCCCGAGATAATTGTAAAGTTAAGAGGTTAAAAAGCCTTGCCAAGTGACAACATAATCATAATCATCAAAATTTATCTGTGTGTCTGAGGCCATTTGTAGCCTTTTCCTCATTCATTTTGAAGTTTTAACTTTGAGATGGTACTTTCATGCAAATGGAATGCAAATTGGATTAAAAAGAAAAATTCAATATTTTGTATTCTAGATAAAGATTAATTTTGTTTTCAATTACGATTGCTCAGAGCTGTAAGCAGTTGGAAAACTTCACTCATATTATCTTCAAGATGATTAATTCGTCAAAAAAAATCTGATGCTAAACATATGCAAATTTTTTTTATCTAACGTTCTTTTGGAACGGATTAATTTTTGCATGAATTTTCGAATGACTAGTTAAAATTCCCCTTTGAATCCAAAGTCTAAATTTAAACACTAACGGTTCTATAGTTATAAGTGAGAAACACAGATAGAAAAATGCACAAACTGTTCCTTTTAGTTTTATAGATTTTCAAATATAAATAATTAATATTAATTTAATTGCTTTTTAATCATAATAATCATAAAAAGTTTTTCTTGATCATGAATGAGTTTTATTTTTTTTTTCATTTATAATTTACAGAAGAGAAAATAAACATACAAGAAATATATAGGTTACCTGGAATCGAGTCCTCAATGGTAACCGTTAATGTTAATAATAAATTCACTCCAAGACGTAAAAAAAAATTATAAAACTGAATATATGAAAAATAACAATGCGTAAAACATACTATAGGCAAAGAGGGTGTCGTTTAAAATAAGTGAAAATTTATATTTAATATCTATTTGGCATTAGAGAAGTCGAGAGGAGTATGCATGGTGAAAAATAAATTTAAAACAGGTTCTCAATATCGTTTACAGAATATAAAAAGTCTTTTAATTTCAGTTTGAATGAGCTTTTATTTGGAGAATCTTGCAAATCAGTGGGAACACTATTGAAGAATTATGGAGCTATTTAACTGAAGTTCTTAGAAAAAACATTTTTGGAAGGTATCGGTATTTGGTATATTTCTTTAGTGTGGCTACGTGGCTTTACGTGGGCTAATATTTTGCATTTTTTACACTCATTTGGATTCATAGAAAAATCTAAACAGAATTTATAGGAACAAAAGATGAAGAATCAAAATATATGGTTTCTAAGGTCACATGCGTGAATTAAATTTTTTTCTCTTCTTTTCACGAAGAACAGTCACTTTTTCACCTATTGTTAGTTGTCTATTGTTTACAGAATATAAAAATTCTTTTAATTTTAGTTTGAATGAGCTTCTATTTAGAGCGTTTTGCAAATCAGTGGGAGCACTATTGAAGAATTATGGAGCTAAATAAATGAAGTTCTTGCTGGAGCTAAATAAATGAAGTTCTTTAGGTCTACGTTGGTTAATATTTTTGCATTTTTTACACTCATTTGGATTCACAGAAAAATCTGAACAGAATTTATAGGGAAAAAAAGATGACGAATCAAAATTTATGGTTTCTAAGGTCACATGCGTGAATTAAATTTTTTTTCTCTTCTTTTAACAAACAACAGCCGTTTTTTAACCTATTGTTAGTATAGATTTATCTGTGTTTGCCTTTTAACTTTTTATTAATTGTGGTGGTCACAGACATGTTTATTTTTTTAGCAGTATACAAGTCATTTGTCTTTACTCCTTTCACACGCCTTTGTCTTTAATTTTTTTTTTAAAAAAAAAAGCAAAGTTCGGTAAGACATTTTAATAAATTATATTTTCATGAAAAATTCATAATACATCACACATTTGCAACAGCAGTATATAATTTACACAAAAAAATCCAATAAACACTAAAGACTTCATAATAAAAATATTGAAAATATGCATTAACACGGAAGAAACATATTACGATGTTTTTCTTATACTATCCAAGGATGCCACATCACCCAACAAACTTAGAAACGTAGTAGGAACTCAATTAATTAACATTCATTTTCTCAAATAAGAGTACATTTATGGATTACCACCACATTTGCAGATTAAAAAAAAATATCTTATGGAATATATGTTTAAATCTGAAACCCCCCCTTAACATTCATGTTTATATTTATACTGTGGTAAATAAACAGGGAATTTTCGCTGGTTTTCATCTCTTTTAATTGCTTTCTGCTTTTTTTAAAAACATTTTTAGCACATGTTCTATTATTGATGATGCTTTATCAAAGTCTATCTAAGAATTATAAAGTCTGTACACGACTAATAATCCATAATAACACTTTGAGCTGAATGCTGATTTGAAATGTTTGGATCAATATAGTAATAAGCCGCACTTTAATCGGAACATAACATATCCCACATATTCTACATTAGATTGTTTTTCACTATTATACTTTTCAAATGTCCTGAATCCACTCTAGATAACAGTACAATACAAAGACATCATTAAAAAGTTACTGACTTCATAAAGTAGATTAATCAATTTCTTTACATAAATATTTATGGGTAAAATGTAGCAAAAAAATTAATGAATGATTGTTATTAAATGATCGAAGCAACATATTTGACATATATTTATTGAAATAATCTAAAAAAGTATCGAGATTTTTTAGCACTATAGGGACGTATGGGAACGATTTTCAAAAATTGCCCAAAAAGCTTACTAATCATCATTTTGAACATATCTAGTATTTTTTTAACATTTGTCTTAATTTTGAATGATGAATAAGTTTATTTGGATCTATATGTGTTTTCATATTTCTTTAAAAAGTTGCTAGTAGAGAAAAAAATATTAGAAGGAAGCATTTTTGGTATATATCCCATCTAAGTAGGATTGGAGTTACTATAATAGGACAAATTAAGTTCTGACAAGTTACAGTTAAAAGTGGGTTGGTGGGTCCCAGCGGCAGTTGGTTGATCTGAATTCTACTCCTGGCTCGCACCGACCACAGTACTGATCTTCCTCAGTTGTAGGCAGATCAAGGGTTAGAATCCTCTTGTCGCCGGGCTAACTTAGGAAGGTTTTCAAAGCTTTCCCTCCCTTGTGACGCAAATAGGGGTTAGTTCCATAAGAAAGGTAGATTCCTTTGTCCCAATACTTTATTTAGGACTTCCCGTGCCGTCTGGGATGAATTTAAAAGTCCAAAGTCACTAAGTTAAACACTGATAGTATTAAACTCAGAATTGGGTCGGCTTCTCAACGCTGGTTATAAAAAATAAAATTAAACAACCAAAGTGAAATTGGGTCAAATGTTAAGCACCGATTTTAAAATAAAATAGCACACAGTCAAATACAATATAAACAGTCTTGTACAATCAAATGCAATATAAACAGTCTTGTACAATCAAATACAACATAAACAGTCTTGTACAGTTAAGTACAATGTAAATGTATATGCCAAAATGTCCTTTTAAGTAATTTGAGATGAGTCAACTAGATAATACTGCAGTTATTTTATTAAAAAAACAAAAAAAAAAAACAATGGCGTTTCTTTCGAATAGCATCTCCGTTGTGTAAGCATGAATAATATTTAGATGGTTCTTAAAAGATACCTTGCCTGCATTTAATTTCGTTCTCATCGAATATGTTTGTCAAGAAGTATGCTTGTTAAGTATGTTTGAAATTTATGATATTAATCACTGAAAGTTGTTTATAGTGATTTTCGGCGTCAGGATCTTATGAAATGTTCATGTTTCTGGATGCTTTAGAAGCAAAACAAATGCGTAGCCAAAACAATATTTAAAGATTTTTGGTTTAGTGCAGTGTTTCCCAAACTTATGACTTTTGTGTACATTTTCTAAATTTTTTGTAACGCTGTGTACCACTAATTAAAAAATGAATGTATTTTTTTCTGTTTAAAAATTGCACAAAAGTTAAAAATTACAACTGGCGGTTGACGCCACTAATTATTAACAGTTAACTCAGTAAAAAATAGCCAATAGAAAGATACGTAATCGTAAATTTTCATGGGTAGTTTTGTTTTTAAATGGCAGTTTTTGAAATTTTCATTTGATGTGAGATATTTCGCATCAGAACTCGTACCCCCACTAAATTGTTCCGGTACCCCTGGGGGTACGCGTACCACACTTTGGGAAACACTGGTTTAGTGTATCATCTCATTTCAAACAAGCATAATATTATTCATTAATCCTAATCAATTTAGATAACATTTCATGATTGCACATAAATTTTTGAATTAGAAAAACGCAGGAATTTATCCATCTATATTAACACCTTGACACAAACTCTACATCAGCATCAATCGTTAAATAGTTGTTAAATGTCGTACTAATTGCAGGTGATGCAATATTACTGATATTGCTAGTATTTTGTAATGAGAAACCCTAGGACATTGAATATTGCTGCATAGCTATCATTATGGAATTTGTAAACGATGGATAGAAGGCTGTTCATGAGTTCATAATGCGCAGAGAGGAAAATAATTACATTTTTTTGGAAATATGTCAGAAAATATTTGTTTCAACGAATGATTTTTTTTTAAAACCATCAATATAATTTTAATTACAATCATTTTAGGAAAAACTCTATGAATGCAGCGTTATTATTTAATTGAAAGGGGGCAAGGACTGCTCCATCCTCCGAATAGTTTGTCAAGTTCTGCAGCTGCAGCAATCGTTAGATGGTCTTTAAAAGGTCCACCGACTGCCTGTAATCCAATTGGTAAACCATCACTCAAGCCTGCAGGTATGTTAGTTACGGGAAATCCCAAGACATTAAATATGGCCGTGTAGCCAATATTATTGAATTTCGGGATTGTTAAATGACAGAAAGGCGGTGGCTCTGGATGCGTGGGGAGCAAAACAATTGAATCTTCTTGAAAAATGTCTAAAAACTTTTGCTTTAGTGAGGCAAATTGCTTTAAGCAATCATAACAAGCAATAAGACAAGATGTTGGGCGACTTGATGTTTGCATCAACAATGCTGGACTTAGTCACAATGCTCCTCTTCTTAGTGGAACGACGAGTGATTGGAAAAATATGCTAGATGTAAGNTTTCATTTGCAAAGATTAACTTGAAAGGCTCTAAATTCTTTTCGAGAACTTTACTCTGCCACAATTGGAAAGAATTTTGGAGCTCGTTGAGTGTCAGTGGAATGACTTTGGTGCCAAATCTTTCCTCGAAGAAATCAGCAGCCTGAAAAAAAGTTTGAAGATATGAAAAGCTTAAGAAATGAAATAATCTTTTTTAAACTTATATTTATTTAAATTTATTAGAAGGTTATCGACAATCTCCTGTTTTCTTTACTTTACTTTCGTGGTGATAAATATTGTCAGAAAATAAAAAAGATGTATTGTTTATCTAATGTAAAGTGGTGTTAGATTATTATACTTATTAATATAGTAAATTACGACACCACTTATATAGATAAATATACCACTTATAACAACTAACTTCTGTAGGTTACGGGATTGGTGTTACGAAATAACCTGAATGGTAGAGAAATCACCCCAATTACTTAAATCTCCCCAAGATTACAATTAGCTTAATTTACAATTATTTCAAAGTTTCTGAATCATTTTCAATAAATGAAAGAGAAAAAAATGATTTTGAAGTAATACTTTTTATTAAATTTAAATTTTATTTACACTGTTATTTTATTTTATTTTATACTTGCGTCACTGAACAGTCGTCCCAATTTTAAGTATACAGCTACCAATGTTCAACTTCGTAGTCCTATGATTTTGAACCCAATCCAGAAGACAAACTGCTGCATAAAGTATCGGGAGAAATTTTCCTTCGCAGAGGACTTATTGATGGAACTAGCCCACATTTGCGTTACATGAAGAGGAAAACTACGAAAACCTTCTTTGTTTAGTCTGATGGCAAAGGGGCTCAAACACTTGATCCGTTTACCACTGTGGATAGCTTACGTCAGCACTGTGGTAACAGCGAGCCTGGAGTGGAGTTCGTATCCACCAGCCATCGCCGAGTTTCGAATCCGGATTAACCGATTAACCTTTATCCCCTGAGCAGCCACGGTTCTAATTCTCCATACCTTTTCATTTTACATTTCATAACCGTCGTTGAACAGCCAACCCAAACTTGGGTATACGACTATAAATACTCAACTCCATAGCCTTGTAGTTTTGAACACACCATAGAAGACAAGGGAACTCCTGGATCAAGTATTGGGGGAAATTTGCCTTCGTGGAAGAGTTTTTGATGGAACTTATCCATTTTTGCAATACTTTGATTGAGAAAACCACGAAAATCTCCCACGGTTAGCTTGACGGCAAACGGAATCTAACCCATAATCCGTTTACTACTGAAGCTATTTTAAGTCAGCAATGTGGACGGTGCGAGCCAATTTCAGAATTCGTATTGACCAGCCATCGCTGGGATTAGAACCCAGTTCACCTCTTTTACTGCTTACCATTATGTAGTCCACTACTATAAATGTTCTTCCCGCTTTAAAGTATTTTACCTTTACTTAAGATTTCTAAAACTAAATTTCTTTCATAATACTGTTTGTTGATGAATTCGCATCTACCGGGCATCCAAACCTGGGCCACCTCATTGGGAGGTTGAGGTCATTGATCTAATGAGTTGCCATGGCTCCATTAACACTATTAACCCCTTAACGCACAGATTTTTTGAAAAAAAAAACCGGTCAAAAAAATAAATTTTCTTATGTACGAAAACACATTTTAGAACATTGCCTTTTCTTCTGGTGGACAATTTTGATATACTGCGCTGTTGTTCGCGCTGTATATACTGCGCTGTGCTATATTTAGAGATGCCAATTCCCCCGGATACGACAAAATAATTAAAAAAGCGGTAAATAACTGCGAAGTAAATTTTGCAAATATTTGACTATTTTTGCTTGCTTTTTAAAGGGTATAGCATGACATAAGTACAATCAAGTGGTGAATAATGTAAGACTATAGTGGTGGATAAAAATTTACTAAATTGAATTTATTAAATCAAGATTTACAAGATAAACTACCACTTTATGTTTGCTGTCCGGAGCAAGGTGGCATCTCTGTATATTTTATTCTTGAATAAATAAGTGTTAACAATCTTATGTAAATGATTAACATCAATAAAATATTTTTTTTCTTAGCTTTCATATTGTTATTTTCAATTCTCGATTATATTCGAGTGTGAAAAATTATAGCAGCTTAAAATACAGGGCAGCTCGAATTATCTCGAGTGTGCACAGTTTGGCCTGTTTAGCGCACTCGAATTTACTCGAGCATACGAGTTAAGGGGTTAAAAGAAATTATGGTAATTAAATAATGGGATTAGAAACTATTTATTAAATTAATTAAATTTTTGCTACTTTTCTTTAATTTTTATCACCTAAAATAAAGGAAGTGAATGGGCATTAGGAAGAGTGATATAGTGCTGAAGTTTGTGTCTCCGTTTCAAGTTTGAAGAACTTACTGAGCAATCCTGATACTTAGTAGAAATCAGTGCTTATAACGCAGTTTAAGTAATTGCAATTGCTAGACAATATTTTAAATTAAAAAATAAAATTAATATATTTAACTTCGTTTTAACTGCATACAATTAAATGCAGGAAAAACGTCAGTTATTAAATACTGATTTCTAAAGTACTATATCTGTCTTTTAAATTTTAGCAGAAACTCTAAGTGACCAATTCCTCATTATTTTTGAAAAATATTAATTAATTAATAGAATTTATTTTTTGCGTTGAATCATTTCTTGGAAAAACGAGTTTTATATTTGCGTAGCAAAAGAATGCTTAAAAAGTTGATATGTTTGGTAAAATACGCAAAAATCAGAATTAGCCTTAATTGAATGACATTGTATGTTTTTTTACTAGACTTGAGCGTTTTTATAGCATATGGGACAGTTAGAGAATATTATATAGGTGGCACCCTTTTTAAGAGAAACAGTAGGGGAGAGTGGGGTCAATTGTAACAGGGTACGATTGTAACAGAGCAAAAATTTCGAGTGTCCGGTTCTAGATTTGGTTCCTAGGTGGCGCACAAGGTGTATTTAATAAATCTACATGTACACCCCTGATGGCAACCATTTTTATGTACTTTTGAAAGAGTTACATCACAAAAGATATTTTCACGCCACGCAAGTACTTTTTTTGGTATTAGAATATTATATTGTAACAAAGTAATTTTGTTTAAACAAATAAAAATTAGTAACCGAATATGTAAGTGGACACCTTAATTAACATTTCAAAAAAAAAAAGATTAGTTTTGCTAATTAACTAGCATTGTTTTTAACAAATGAAGCTGAAATGGCGTCTTGGGGACAATTGTAACAATAAGTAAAGGGACGATTGTAACAGCTGAAAATAAATAATCTTATGTTTACAAACCATTACTTAACTCTTTAAGAACCACCAATAGTTTCCTATATCATTTATATTATGTTGCATGTGCATTATTTTATTTGTCACCTTTCACAGCATAAATTAAAATTTTTAACCCCTTAAAGTTAAAAGTTTAACCCTTTAGGTCTCTGCTCATTATTATTTTTACTCCTAAAATATCACTACTATTTTGATCAATAAAAAAATATATCACAACTATGATAATATGTATAATTAACTATGTTTTAGTTGAATTTATGAACTGTTACAATTGACCCCGTAAGTGGGGACAATTGTAACAAGTGCACGACTGTCAAAAATTGTTAATAACTAATATAATAATATTTAAAATCAGGTATTTATTTTTTTTCTAGTAAAGGATAGTCTACTTTACTCGTTTGTCAATTAATACTAATAATATATTGGATTTTTTGTTAGTTAAAAATAGTTAAGTAAAAAATGTTACAATTGACCCCACTCTCTCCTACTCACTCTTCTTACTGCTTCCTTGATTGACGGTGTAGGAGAAAAAGCTAGTCCTGGAAACTCTTCTATGTAGTATACTTTTACTTTCGAAAAATCCACCTGAAATGAAATATGAGAATTATTTACTGATCAGTTCTTTGACTAAGATCTTTTTTTATAATTTTTGAAAAAAGTTAAGCCAGAATTGTTTTGAAACGTAAAAGATATAAGTCAAAAAATGTACCTTTTATACATAGTAACATCATGAAATTTTAAACTATTAGTCCTGTGAAATTGGTTTTGGTCGCATTCGAATTTGCAAACAAAACAGATAGGAAACAATACTTTACTTGCCTGCAGAGAAGAGTTTAAGTTTTTCTTTCCTTCTGAAATCCTCATTTTCCATACATTTACGATAGCTGCAAAATATTACAACGTAGAACAGGGTAAAATTCTTACTTTCACAAAAGCCAGAAACCACAACTTTCAAAACCAATACCCATTTTCATTCAATTATTTTTCATCTATCGACTCTATCTGACAAATTGGGCTGTCTATGGACTGAGAAGAAATCTACATTTTATTCTAGAAAAACAAAGTTCTTAATTTGCAAAATTATTGCCAGGCCAGTCTTGACATATGCTTCTGAATATTGGACAATGACAATACTTGAAGAAAATTGTATCACAATATTTGTGACAAAAATTTTGCTGAGTATACTTGGTGGTGTGAATGAAAACAATAACTAGAGAAGGAGATTCAACATTGTGCAAGATTTATAAACAACCAGATATCATTTAATACATAAAAATATATAGAATGAATTGGATGACCCACGTAATTCGAATGTGTGATGACAATACCATAAAAAAACGTTGCTTTTTAGACCCACTTTAATAAGAAAACGGGGAAGGTTGAGATGTGCGGAATCGGTGGAGTCTGATTTTCTTGCAATTAATGAAAAGAATTGGAGATCAAGGATAAATCGGAAGTCGTTATAGAGAAATCTTCGGAGGAAGGCATTGGCCCAACTATGATGATGATTTTTCGTTTCCTACTCTATAAAAACTGGCTTAATTATAAAGAAAGAGAAAAAGAAATTTCATTTCTAGCTATAAAGCATACCTCTTTATTCAGCTGTAACCGTTTATCATCATTCGAGAGTATTTTTAAAAGAAGAGGTAAGTCCTTTGCATATCGACACATTGGGCCTGTGCTAGTGAATTCATCAAGTTTTTCATTTTCGCCTTCAATGTAAGGAAAATCCCCTTTATTAGAGACGATCCCTGTTCAGAAACGATTTAATAGAAAAATGATTAGATATTGCTCAAAATAATACTATAGTAACTTTATCGAATAACAGTTGTATTAACGAAAAATGTGTTTTATTTCTAATACTTACCAGTAGAAGGTTTATGCCCATAGATTCCAGTAAATGATGATGGGATGCGTATACTTCCACCCAGATCGTTGCCTATACCTATAACTGATCCTGCTGTAGTTAAGAGGGCTGCTTCTCCTCCTGAAGCATCATTAAAAATGAATTAGGGATAATCCCAAATGCAGAATATGGGCTTATAAAGTGATAAGCATAACTAAGTACTGTTCCTAAGTATTGTTTTCAGTACTTTACTAGTTTTTTAAATTTGTGTAAGAGGACAGCATGATATAAAGAAACAAACTCATTGCTTACATAAAAATAGTGAATTTATATTTTAAACAAAAAAGATCACATAAACAATTAGAAAATGTGACTTATTATTGTGCCACAAGTTATACGAACCTTTCATGTTTTTTTTTTCATTAAATGATGAAAATTTTATTTATTGTACACCCCATTAGAGTAATTACCCGGCAATCTGCCGTTATCTTAAAATGCATTTTTTGCTTCAAAGTATTTTTAAGGGTTGAAATTTTTTAAAAATATCCAACTGACTTTTCTCAATTGGACATAATTTTTTTTCTTTTACAAAAAGGCTCAATTACAATTTTAATTTTGTGTGGTAAACAGAGGCTCTAAAATTAAAATTTTATAAAATATTTTTCAAAAAAGGGAGATTTGATCTTAAAAACTATAATTTTTGATCTTAAGATAATGATTGATTAAAAGATTTGATCTTAAAAACTATAACAGCTTAACAACAAATTGTAATGTATAAATTTCAAAATAATTTTTTTACGATCACTTATGTGATTTCTTGCATTTTAAACTAAAATCTTGAAAAAAATTTCAAAAAACAATAAATTAGAACTAAATACAATGTTTAATATCGTATTTTTAAATAAAATTTCTAAATGTTCCTCCTTAAAGCTTGATAAAAATAATATATTCACATTTAGACCTCAGCGTTCTGAAGGCATTTCTAACGTTATGCAAAGTCTAGATACAAAATTTCAAATAATTCCATTATAAACTGTTTTTGCAATGTGTATTAGAGTGAAGAATTTTTTTAAAATCAGCGTTCTTCATAAAATGCATTTAAAATGCAAGGAAATTTTAAAATGTAAAAAAATACTGAGCACCAAAAAAAGTTGAAATTTTAAAATTGATTTCTGAAAATGAATTTTCTTTGTCGTAAGAATATAATTTATTCAAATTAAAAAAAAAAAGGTTATAATACTCGAACTCAACAAAAAACATTTTTGGTTCGTTTTCCGAAGTTTATTTCTGGTTTTGATTTTGTCTGAAAGCGTAAGAAAAAACTGCCATTTCTTTTTCTAAAAACTGGTGATAAAATTTTTTAATGGTTCTGGAAAACTATTAAACTAAGTTCAAATGTAGATGATAAAAAAATAAATAAATAAAATTTTCATCAAAATTGCCGCGGTTTCACATAGTCATATACCTTAACTTTGAAAATGCGATCAAACCAATAACTTTTCCAATGTACTGTTGTACAGTTTTACTATCGTTAAATGTACGTTGAAATTTGAGATAAACTTATTTCAGGGGTAATAGTGACACAAAGTAAAAATTCCTGAAAATTTTATGCGACGAAAATCGATAAAGATATCAATTAATGTACCATACATGTTTCATATTTAACATAATTTTTTGAAATAAGATTTATTATTAAATTACCTACCAATAAGGAATATCACATCTTTATATTAACGAGAATTCATGAAAAATCTTAGTTTTTACAAGAATTGATTTTGGATTTAAAAATCGCGGGAATATGAATCACGAAAATGTATTTTAAAAACACGTAAATAGAAATCGCAATGTTGGAATTTCAAATGGCGTGATTACGAATCGCGATGTGCGATTTTTAAATCCAGTTAATACGAATCGCAGTGTGTAACTTTTAAATCAGACAAATACAAAAACAGATACTTGATATTAAAATTACGTGGATAAGAATCGCGATAGTAGCGGATTCCAGCGTGGTTCCAAATATTCAAAATGGCAAAAATCCGCGTCACCAAAAGAATTTAATAGGCAGAGGAATCTGATGGTTATGAAATAAGCGGAACTCCCAGAAAAATCACATACCTCGCTCCCAATTTTCTGACCCAGAAATATCATATGAAAAACCCGAAATACCTGGGTATAGTACACCAAGAACACAATCATCCCAGTTATTTCAAAATATGCATTCTTGAAAAAAATAAAAATATTTATGAAATAAATTAATTGATGCTATAAATTTGGTATTCAAATGTCTACTCAACATTATGCATTGTGCTTGTGTACTTATTATAAACAATATTCAAATTAAACTGGATAATTGTATTAGAGAATTCCATTACCCGTGCTGCCTCCAACTGCTCTTGAGTTGTCAAATGGATTTTTAGTTATTCCGAAAATCAGATTTGAAGTGTCCCACCACATGCACATCTCAGGCACATTTGTTACTGTAACAGGTATAGCTCCAGCAGCTCTGTAATTGGCAGTTGCATCAGAATCTTTGTCGGCAACTCTTCCTTTAGCTGCATAAATTCCAGATGTCTGCGCCAAACCTAGTTTTAGAACGAAACAAAGCACGTGATGCGTTTTATCTCTAGAGATAGGAAAGCATTTTCAATAATCCTTAATACCTACTGTCCGCGGGGCAAGATTACTTTAGTATACAGGGTGTCCCAGGGTTTTTGAACTAACTTTAAAAGGAGACAGGGGACATGACAAGGATTCAGGTTTGCATTGTAACTCATGGTCCTAAACATCTTCGTTCGACGCTAAATGATGTTGTCCACAAGATGGATTGGGCTTGGTAGACCACACCAGTGGCGTACGCAAGGGAGGGGTTTAGGGGTTTGAACACCCTCCTTGAGCTAAGACAAAATGGCAAAAATAAAAATGTTAGTAGAAATTATGCGGGTATTATTTTTTAAGACTGTATATTTTTATTTGCCTTATGCCTACCTTTTTTTCTCACGGTATTTCTCAGAATACTGAAAAAAAACATTTACTATAATTGGGTTGTACTTTTGAAACCAAATTCACGTGATACTGTTATGGACTGGTTTCTTTCTGTTCTGCCAGTCGTGATAGTTTTCGAGACTGGCTGTCATTCGCGAGATATTTACGCGATGATTCTGGAATCTTAGACGTTCTGTCGTCTTTGAGACAATTCGAGAATTTTGGAGATACGGTGAAAAATTATGTAAAAGGGGGAACGGAGTACAATTTAAATTTTTCCGTTGTACAGAAAATTGATACTTCCGTTGAAGAAAACGTTTCTAGCATTACAAAATCTGATGAATGTGAAACAAAGTGTTACTTCCCACCCATATGACATTGGACTTTTTCAGAAGATATTACATGCCAGAAGATATTACATAATGTTCTTAAACTTAAAAAATCAAATCAAAATTTAACTAAACAATGTTGTCTAAATGAAAAGTCAAAACTGTCTAAATTAGGGAAATAATAGTTCTTTATTACATACTCGAATTTCTTTTAGTAGCTTCAGAAAATTATGAACACCCCCTTGAAACAATTCTGCATACGCCACTGGACCACACTCTTCTGATTTTAATTGCATGAATTTATTTCTTTGAAGTGCTGTGTACTCAACACCTGTGGATTACGAAATGGATCTGTTTGAAAGAATCGTTTGTACTGCTGCAGACATCCAACGACTAGTCCGCCAATCCATGACCCGACGGTGTAAAGCATGCATCTCTAGCAATGGTAGAAATTTCAACATCTTTCATGACATTTTCACGTATCATCTACTAGAACACATGTGATATCTTTGACCAATAAATATTTCAGATGATCTCAGTCTTGCGTCTTTTCGTTTCTTGTACCTGTCATACTATTTTCACAAGACGTTTCGGACAATGCGTTGCTATGCAATTTTGAATCCTTGTCATTCCCTTCACCTTCCCTTAAGGTTTGTTCCAATAATGCAGGGACACACTGAATAATGCAATTAGATATGCAATAAGGTAGGTAAATTTTAAGGGTAAATATTTAATATCTTTTATGACATTACTAGCAATCTTTTTAGCATTTTTATTAATCTGCTTTCATGTGAGCGACAATGGAATATTGAAATGGTAATTTCGACCCCTATCGACTATATAGAAAGCTCAAGTTTCAATTGTAGCTCGGTTCCCGATGAGAATAAGGGTTTGAATCGTTTTCTGTTCTCTAAAGGCATAATTTATTGACAAATTATGACCAGAAGGTATTTAACTAAATCGATAAATAAATGTATGGTCAATCCAAATCCATATAATTT
Source organism: Parasteatoda tepidariorum (assembly GCF_043381705.1). Classification (NCBI taxonomy): domain Eukaryota; kingdom Metazoa; phylum Arthropoda; class Arachnida; order Araneae; family Theridiidae; genus Parasteatoda; species Parasteatoda tepidariorum. The sequence continues at coordinate 51,703,879 of NC_092212.1, forward strand.
TCCTACGTGTATCAACAAATTGATTTCATCATTAATTAATCTTTTTCTGTGCAGTAAAGGAGCTCCAATTTCATCTGGAGCTCTGTGCCTAATGCCATGCAAGTCGAAATTGTTTTCTAAATAGCGCCAGCAAATATTTTCACTCTTTTATCGCGAGTTAAAATTTCGATGACTTTTCATTTAAAAATTAACCTACAGATAAGGAAAGGAATGAAATTAAATTAATCTAAAATCTACGGCTTTCAATCGGTTTAAAAAAGATAAAACTAATCATCCTTTTATTGGAATGAAAATGAAAAACGCAATATTCATACTTTCGATAATAAACCTCTACCATCACTAACCCCTCTCCCCCTGTCATTCGAAAGTGATGATGTCTGCGTTTTTTTTTTTGACCGGTCGAAGACAAAACTCTTTTCTCTTTTTTTTTTCTCTTTTCAAAATTTCTTATTGCAATTTTTCTTTCTATGTCCATATAAATGGATATCCCAAGTATCATCAACATCTGCCGAATCCATTTTAATTGAAAAAGGGTAACTTAAAACTAAAATACCTTTGACTCCTATGGCTTCCTTGCAAGAAAAAGGAACACCTAAAAGTGGCGTGTCTTTTTCAATTTCTTCTGGCGTTTTATCTCCTCTAGCTAAAAAGCGATCAACCAATCTTGACTCTTCTAAAGCATCTTCATACTGAGCATCAGTAACGGCGTTAATGTAAGGCTTCACTTTACGGCATCTATCTACGTATGCACGCATGACATCCTCACATTTGACCTATAGAGACAAGTATTAGCAACAGGAGAAAAGAAAACAAGGAAATGTACGGAATTTCTCTATTTACCACAGGAGCATAAAGAAAATCGAAAACACTTGGGACCACAATGTGTTTTTCTCATTTTTTTAAAAATTTTTTTATTTATAAATTTTTTTTTTATCGTATAGGAGTTTTCGAACCATATTCACTGAGCTCACAAACCTCAGCGATTACCTCCCATCCATCATTGTTTTTTCCCCTTAAAAATCGATTAAAAAGTCTTTTTGTTTATAATGTATACAATACCGGGGAATAAAGTTTTTTGCGTTAAAAGAAATCTCTTACAATATAAAAAAATTTCCCCCGTGAAAATATCACTTTATACAGGGTGTCCCAAAACGACCGCATAAACTCTGCAAAGCTAGATTCCTCGTTGGGAGTACATAAAAACTGCCCAAAGAAGCGTTATTGTACGATCCATAGTTTACGAGAAAAATAAGAAAAACAAAGTATGACGTCACTGCCTGTGCAAAAAAAACACTTTATTGGACATCCTGCCTCGTCCTCAAGCCTGCCTCGACACGCACGGTGGACACTTTGAACATCTGCTTTAAATTGTGCATAGTATACTGCTCTTGATATGTTCAATAAAGTGTTTTTTCTTGCACCGGCGGTGACGTCATACTTTGTTTTCCGTATTTTTCTCGTAAACTATGGATCGTACAATAACGCTTCTTTGGGCAGTTTTTATGTACTCCCAACGAGGAATCTAGCTTTGCAGAGTTTATGCAGTCGTTTTGGGACACCCTGTATAAGTATATTTTGCTAATATGTTAATCACGATGAAATGAAAGAGTGCCTGGATTAAAAAAAAATGTCAACAGTACCTGAAAAAAATTTAATCTAAGGATTGCAGAATGTGCTACACAATAAAAAGTAACGAATAAAACGAATTTTTACTTGTCAGCAAAATAATTAAAATACCCTTATATCGGCCGACCGGACTGTGTAGGGGTCAGGGAAATGGCCTTTCTTCGTAAAGATTCTGGGTTCGAATCCCGAGCAAGGCATGGATGTTCTTTCATTCTCTCTGTATTATCTGCTCTTACTATGGAAGCAATGCTGGTCCACCTAATATGGTGCCTCTGGAAGAGTGCCCAGCAAATCTGCCCTGTAAATACGTGAATTGGCGAAATGTTTACACAGGTGGACATTGGAAATTTAAAAAAAAGGAAAGAAAGAAAACCATATATCAAGTACTCGTTAGAAATTTTAAAAGATATTTTTCCTTCATGAGCTTTTTATAAAGTTAAATTTTTTTAGCAATATAGGAGACTTATATCTGGCAAGATTTATATCTCTCAACATCTTATCTTTTACTGTCTTATTTTTATTATATTTATTCATTTCATATTATATTTATTCATTTTTATTACTTTTGACATCAAGTCAAGAACAAGCTTATAAAATGAAGAACGCGAGGGAGTTCAATTTTTCTACAACAATGGATAAATAGTTATTAAGTAAAAAAAAACTTGATAAAAAGCAATTAAAATTGCATTAACTTTAAAATGAATTAGAATGTCAAAAACAAACTGTCATTAAATTCCTAAAAAAAAAAATACAGCCTTTTCATCACGTCAGAGTTGTAATCGCATCACGGACTTCAGAACGGTTTACATGGTATTTTTTTTAACTTCAAATTGAACAGTTCATATTTTACATACTAATTATTACATGTTACTTTTTTAAATCTAGTACTTCAGGTTCATGATTCATTGCTATTTCGTGAGAAGCCGAAAGAGCAGTATTATGGTAGCCGTACTTTTTCAGTGCTGATTGAAGTTCACGGTCGTGGTCACTAGCGTGTTGGTATTAGCAGTTGCGTGTATGCAGGCTGGAGTTTTGTGTTTGAGACTGAGTAGCAACAGAGCGAGGAGGCAGACAACGTCGCAGTCACAAGTAGCTAGTCAACTGTTCAATGTGGACCACCCATCGAAATAGGCTTATTCAAATCTAAGTGGGCGTTTTTGATAACGAAGGTATGGTCAGATCTCGTCCGGGTCATGAATGTGGGGAGAGTCACATCGACAATTTCAACATTTATCTATGAAAAGGCATCCCCAACATGAAAACGAGTTAACATGTCTAATGTACTAGTGAATTGAAATTGTAATTTTGTAGTGGTAGACGCACTACGAGTTGAACACCCAAATCAGCGGTGGTCCTTTGATATTCTAATGTTGAGAGATTAAGTCCCATATTCGGGAACCTTGCCAATTGAGGTTAGCATTAGCACATTCTTAGACTAATCTTAAATACGTATTCAGAAACCATGTTAAAATTTAAAAAAGGAACAATCATGTTTAAAAAGTGGCAACATCGATGAGAAAAATATTTAGCATGGTTGGAGAGATGATTTCATATAACGCAGTGAAAAATGGATTATTTCAAACTTAACAGCTTTTTAAACCTTGAAACTAAATTTTAGTTTTGGGTTTCATTCAAATATTAAAAAAAAACTTAAATCTGATTATTTTACAGTTACTTATCTCGAAATCGTACCCTTGCAGTATTTAAAGTTCTAAGTATCATTTAAATACTATAAAAAAACACTCTAGTTGTTCTCTAAATATTCATAAATGATAAAAAATGCATTTAAATTATAGTTTTCTACCAAAAATTTCGATATTGTTTTAGTTCCTTGCTAGCACATGCCAAAAATATTGCCTAGGTAAATAGAATCCAGTATATGCAAAATATTATGTGAGCAAAGCCCCTCCTGGACTAATTCTGAAATAGGAAATCGTTTAAAATTTGATAATTGTATAGAAGTTTGATTTGATTCATTGTCTCCTTAGTGTCTGAGGCATTTTGTCTCTGCAATCTGATTTTTATATATGGTATTTTGTTTCTCAAGATTTTGTCGGTCGATAATTATTCCATGTATACCAAAACTTGCATTGTTCAACGTATAAACAATTAGGAAATAAAAAAGAATAAAATCCTAAGTTGTTTAAAACCTATATAATAGATTACTTCATTAGCTGAATATGTTTTAAACACAGAAAAAGGAATAATAATATATTAACCTGACTCTAAAAAGTGCATGAAACAAAATATGGTATTATTTTTTGCTAAGTAAAATTATATAAGAGGAATTCTAAATTAAGAACGAAAACGAAAAATGAAAAAGATAAAATAACCAGATCCACCAAAGGTTAAGGACATACAGACACCTAAAAAAAATTAATTATATAACGAATGCCTGTTTTAACTACTTTTTCATTCAAGGTTGAGTTAAAAATAAATATATTATCCTTAAATAGAAAACTAAAGAAATAAAACGAAAATTCCGAATGTAAGTTAAAATGTTTGTCATTTGATTTGAAGTTTCTCTTCTTCGTAATCAGTATTAAAGAAACAAGGTTTGTTAATTTAATATTTCCTTTTTATAAAAATATTAAAATTAATTTTATTAGGACAGTGGTTTTCTACATGGGGGAAAAATTCGAAGATAATGTGAACAAATTTTTGTTTAGATCTTAATTTTAGATTATAATTTAAATATACTTTAAAAAATATCTAAAGTACATTTAAAGTGTAACTTTAAAGTACTTTAAACATATTTTAGATGATAATTTTAGATTAATTAAAAAAAATTAGATTTTACTATTTGAAAATTTGAAGTGAAAAAAGTAAATAACAGCGGGAAAGAAATTGTTGTATATTTGCAAGTATTTTATCGAAACTAATTCAGGTGTGGTTATTTCAAATTTGAAATTAGGTATTTTCAGATAACTTTATTTTTTGGTTGAATGTAATAGTTTATAGGGAATTTATAGGCTTACATACATACATATACACTTGCCATGTCGTTTGAAAAAAAATTAAAAAAAAATGACGAAAAACAGTAAACATAAGATCTTAACTTAACGTATTATAAACTAAAATGTATTATCGCCTCCTTCCTGCCACACTCTGCAAACTAGAGAAGTGGGGACACTTAATAGTCACTTAATAGTCACAGAGTAAATTTTAGAAAATCGTAGTTCGGACTAGATTATTAAATTACGCAAGAATTGTAGCTTGTTTAGAAAAATCGATTGTAGATTCGAAATCAGCCATGTGAAAGTATCTAAAATCTGTTAAAAAATCAAATGAACGAAAAAAATATTGTTTCCTAGTGTAGTGCCCCTTAACGATCGGTTAATTTTCAAGAAACCGGTCATGAAAGTGCGTATTTTCTTATACACATAATTTTTACACGTATTTGATTAGTGCTGACATCCAGTTTCAAATAAACTAACTATCTACAATTACCTTAAATATTCTGTTACTGCCATCTGGTGTTTAAAATGAGGAATAAAATGTTTTCCGGGCAAATGAAATGAATTAGTTTTATTCTTTCTGGCGCGTTGCTGCTGAACACTCCAGCCCGGGAATATCACGGAAGCGAGAAATAGAGGGCGAAACCTCATCCCGCCATTTTCACGGGAGCGAAAAAGAAGGTGTTTGAATCAACACTGATCAACAATACAAATGTTGTAAAAAACTGAAAGACATATACCGGCAAAATTAATAAACTAAAATGATACCACAGTCATATCAGCTATCCAAAATTGTCCGATTCTTTTTAAAAACTTTCTATCTATAATTTTCATTGAAGTCAATTTCTTAGTCTAAAAATTTCCTGACCAAATTTTTCGGCGATGATAATTTTTTTCTCTTTCGAAATTAGATTATTAAATCGTTTAGTTAACTATATTAAAACCACTTTTAAAGCTAACAATTGAGCAGAATATATGCGACAAAATATTTTAAATTAAATGAAATCACTCCAGCTAGATAAAATTTAACAACTAAAAAATATTGCAATTTTTATATTACTAAATTGGCAACACTTAATTTATTTAGTAAATCTATATAGCAATTGCTGATTTTTAAAAGTATAGAAAAAAAGGCTTATTTAAAAAAAGAAAAAAAAAATACAGATTTTTAATAATTTAACAATTTATAGAAAATAAAATTTTCTTTTTTTATTTTCTCTTTCCGTATTTTCTTATCTTTTTTTCTTTAAAAAAAAAGAAAAAAAACATTTTTTAAATAAAGTATGTATAATGGCAACATTAATTGAGTAACGCCACAACGATTTTAATCTTGCGAAAATAGATGATGTGATGTTTTTATCGATGTGCGATGTTTTCATCGAACTCTGGCTAGGTACTCTCTAGTTTAGGTACTATAGACTACTAGTTAGATGATTTTATAGTTTTCTACTGTTATTTTTAATTGAACTAATGAAGTTCTTAGTAATCGTTTGATTATTTGTTTTACAAAGGAATGCTTAGTTTTTAGTTCTTTAAGAAAGTCATCTTTTTTTGACGGCAAAGGAACATTTTGCAAAGTAAATTGCGATTTATCTTAAATATTTTAATTTCTCATTATTTTTATACTTATTTCAGTACTGAACATAAGGCGTATTAACATGAATTTCCAGCACGATTAATTATCTTAAATTAACGGAAGAACAAACACGAAAAAGCGTTATTAATGTAATTTTTCCTTCTTCTTTTCTATGTTCATAGTAAAATTTATTATATGGTTGAATAGAAATAGATAGAAGTATTTAAAAATATGTAAGAAACACGCTGTGTTGTTACTAATGCCACTTGCCAGCATCAGCAAGCCTGGGCAGAGGGTGGCTTTCATGTTTTTCATTGGCGCCATCTATGGCCAACAGTACGACTTTAGCCACGCACACGTTACAGCCCGTTTATAGGGCGGACCCATTCATTCATCCACAACTTGAACCAGAGAACGATCAATCTCCAATATTTTTACAAAGTAACTTTTCTCTGCACCTTGATTTGACATTTACTTTAATGATGTTATGAGTTATAAACTGCATTGTCTTGTTTTATTTTTAAAAAAATTAAGTAATCTTGTTAAAAAAAAATAGGATTTTGAACTTGTGTGGCATCCTGTTAGGGTCATTGTTTTTAACTTTTGTATGAATTCTGGTTCATCACGCTTGTGCATGGTTTGGAAAATGAATTTACTTACTTAGGTAATACACTTATTCTTTTAACTGTTCTTGGAGGTTCACCCAATACTATGAATTAACAGTTAAGAGTGCAGTTTCTCCTCATGGACAAAAAAATTAGCGCACCAAGAAGGAGTCGTCAAAATGAAACGAAATTTTACATACTTAATGACTACTTTGATATAAGTAAATGATTAGAAAATCAAAGAAAAACAATAATCTTTGATTTTTTAATCATTTACTTACATCCAAGTAGTCATTACGTATGTAAAATTTCGTTTCATTTTGACGACTCCTTTTTGGTGTGCTAATTTTTTTGTCCATGAGTGTATTTATTCTTAAAATTCATTTTTTAGTGTTAATTACATAAGTTTAGAAAATATTAGTTCTTTCATGTTATTAATGGCAGCTGTATGATTAAAAAGAGTTAAAGGTGTTATCGTTGACTGGTTTACATCGGATTGCAGGTTTATATTTTAAGCAATTGACTCACCTTTTCACTTATTTGCTAATTTAAATAAAATAATTATTTTCATCTTTAAGAGAACTTTTTTTTGAAAAAAACATGAATTACCTGTTTAGAGCGAATTTTCTCAGCCAATTCTGTTGCAGACAATAAAAGCAATTTATTTTCAATTGGTGGTACGGGTTTTGTTTTTCCCCAGAAGATTCGGTAAAGGAATGATATTACATAGTCCGAATATGGTTGAGTGAAATATAATAAAATTCTAATAAACCCCATAGTTGATGCTAGCACCTAAAAAAATAAATTATAGAAACAATTACATTAAAACAACATTTTAAATTATGCATGATTTAAAATGTTCTTAGACACAGAAACTTACAGCGTTAGAACATAGCTGCATAATTTTTTAGAAATTCAATAAATAAATAAATAAAATGAATAAGTAAGTAAAATACTTTTGCTAATTCAAATGAGAAAAAAAAGATAGTCGAGCTATCGTTGTACAGTTATTGTACTCGACGAGATATTTCACGCATGAGAAGAACGCAATAATAACGTCAGAAAAGCGAGATCTAGTTTGAATTTTTCTTGCATGTGCAGTCATACTTAATATTTTGCTTTATTTCAATTCATTCACAATTTATTTTACTAATGAAAGTAGGACAAAAGCTTTGCATATAAATCTGAATCAAAGTGCATTGCGTCTCTGTGCAAGCTAGATTCTTGAAAATCTACATTCCCCGCTTGCGAAGAAGACAAATAAGCCGATACGTTTAAATTGACTTCTTCTGTGAACCCAAAGGGTAAAAAATTCCTTTAATCAAATATTTGGGTTCACTCGTCTTAATGAAGATGACGAATAAATTAACTAATCTACATTAATGAGTAAAACTAATCGGCATTAATGATACCATGAAAATACACTGCAGACCACCGTAAATGCAACACCCTGAAAGAAGCATGCAATTAACATGACATTTACAACATGCATTAACAGAGGGGAAATTATTAGAATTTCAGCCTAGATGCATATTACGCGCGCCTGTGGCGCCACTTCAAAGCGTTATTTAAGGCTTGGAGATTTCGACGATTTCAAGTTCGGCAATTGTGTTTTTCTTGTAGTTTTTTCAAAAAACGATCAATTATGCCTCGCAGAAAACAGCGATCATCTTTTGATCAAGTATCCGAGTTCGACAGAGGAAGGATAGTGGCCTACCGAGATTGTGGATTATCTTTCAGAGAAATCAGTAATCGTGTTGGACGAAACTAAACAACTGTAATTCCGATATGTGATCGTTGGATGCAGGAGGGTACGACGAACCGACGTGTTCGATTGCATCCACCTCAGTGCAACACTTCACGTGATGACAGACGAATTGAGCGCATGGCAGTGACTGATCGCTAAGTCACATCACAAACCATAGCACAGAACATTCAGTCTGTAACGTATCATCCAGTGTCTGCACCTACCATTCGACGCCGTTTACAGCAGAGTGGTCTCTCAGCAAGACGCCTATTGCTTCGTCTACTCTTCACGCAGAACCATAGACGTCTCCACCGCCAATGGTACGATGAAAGAAGGACGTGGATGATAGAATGAAATGAAATTGTCTTTACTGACGAGTCACGCTTCTGTCTGCAACACCACGATGGTCGCAGGTATTATGGTATGGGGCGGTATTGGGTATCACTCTCGCACTCCTCTAGTACGCATTGCCGGTACTTTAAACAGCCAGCGCTACATCTCCGAGGTGCTGGAGCCAGTTGTACTTCCTTATTTTCAGAGCTTGCCCACAGCCATATTTCAACAGGATTTCGCGTCCACACGTGTCACGCATTGTCCAAGGGTTCTTCGTCAATCGCCAGATTGAATTGCTTCCCTTGCCAACTCGCTCTCCGGATCTTTCTCCGACAGAAAACATGTGGTCCAGGATTACTCAACGATTGACCCAGATTACATCCCTAGCTGTCACACCAGATCAACTTTGGTAACGTGTGGAACCTGCTTGGTTTGCTGTACCCCAAGAACACATCCAAAGTCTCTTTGAATCAATGCAGAGGCGTGGGGCATTGGTGATCTCCAACAATGGCGGCTACTCTGGCTACTGATTTTGGCAGGAACCACACTTCACAGAAGTCTATAAATTTAATCATTTGATACTCGACATTTTACGAAAGAAAAATTTTTCCTTTTGTAATAATACTTGTAATTATCTGAAGTAGTTCCAGAAAAAAGACATTAGCAATAGCGAAACCGTAGATAGAAAAAAAAAGAGTCTATTATGAAATAAAGGTGATATGTTTGTATGCAATGGCCTAAAGGATTAAGTATCAGATAATAAATTGACAATATAATCCAATTCTTCAAGTCAAACAAAAACCATAACAAAATAGAGATGATTGAAATATGTATAATTAAGAAAAGAAATAAACATGACACATTTCTTTTTACTTGCAATATTCCCTTCGTTTAAGCAAATAAACATAGAAACATAAATTAAAATCATTATCTTTTCAAATCTTTTGCCTTATCTGCAAATTCAACACGCAATGTTTACACCCTTGCTACGACAATAAATGCTCATAACAAGTGTGAGTTGTTAGCGTCAATTTATT
>NC_092212.1:51714259-51765640 GCF_043381705.1 Parasteatoda tepidariorum
AATATTAGAGTTTCAAAATACGAAAAATTCCTATATCATTTTAAGGAAGCGGTATTTTACCCAAAAGTGACGTCATTGGAAGGCCATAACCACAAACAAATATAGAAGTTTACAAATACGATACACATATACATTCCATAAATGTTTCAACGGCAATAATCGATAAACTAATGGAACAATTTTATCAAAATAAAAAAAATTTCCTCTTCAATTATTTTTTTGCTTTTGTTACTAATTGAAGATTGATTTGCTATTAATTCTTTGTGTTTGTGAGTACTTTCAAAATAGGAATGTGGAATAATTTTTTTTCATTTTAATTGAAAACTAATTTCCACTTCTTTTTATAAACTTTGCATGTTCTTAGTGCTGATTTTCAGGGATAAAGGGTTATATTGATGGTTTTAATTTCTCAAGGGGAGTCGGAAAGGCATATACCAATTATACTAAAACTGGACTTTCAGATGTACCTCTTATCAACATCTAAACAAGATATTGCTTCAGTTTTTTTTCACAAACTATTTACATATTCACCGAAGAGCCATTACATTATAACCACCCTCCATCTATAACAATAGGCTCCCCCAGGTTTTCATGGTTTCTCGCCCAGGAACAATGTTTTCATGGGGCACATTAGGACTCATAATTCTCATAGAACAATCCCTGAAGTCTGTAAGCTACTTGAACATAGTTGCAGACCAGGTTCACCCATTCATGGCAACAGTTTTTCCTGCTGGGGATGGTGTTTATCAACAGGATAATGCACCATGTCATAAGGGTCGAATCGTTCAGAAACATTCCAGTGACTTTCAAGTCATGTCTTGGCCCCCAAATTCACCTGACCTTAATCCAATAGAGCATTTGTGGTCCTACTTGGAAAACCAAATTCGTGCTTCCACGCCACCCCCTCGCAAAGTGAGGTAATTGCAGGACCAGTTGGTGAGGGCTTGGTACCAGATTCCTCTGACTACCTATCAGCACCTTGTGGAATCAATGCAACGGCGGGTGCTAACAGTTTTGAGGGCTAAAGGCGGTCCTACATGTTATTAGCAGGGTGGCCATAATTGTAATGGCTCTTCGGTGTACATGTTTACACTATGATAACTGTTAATGCATATCGGAAATTATTTAAAAAAAATTATGAACTGAAAACTTTTAATTTTTTAAAAGGCTTCATCAAAAATCTTTTATAACTTAAAAAGTATTCCTTTTAACCCTAAAACATTATCATGGCATGCAACTTATATAATCTCAAACATCCAAAAAATAAAATAAAATTCAGAGTGATATCATAAGTAGTTTCTTAGAAAAATGTTTATCGAAGAAGGTCAGTTTTAGCATTATTGATATGTGCCAAACCAATTCCCCTGAATTTTAAAACCTTCAAAATATTATAAAAAATATTCAGCAGAAGGTTATTGGTTAATTAAGATTTCATTCAGTTTTCAATATAAGCTCAGTAATAAAAAAGTGATATATGAAATTACACAATTCAGGAAGTGGTATTGTTTAAAAGTAATCAAAAATATGAAAGTTGGCAAATAAATATATACAGGCCATACAAGATACAATGGAGATGATCGATAAACCAATTGAGCAGTTTTACGAAAGGAAAATTTTTCCTTTTGTAATAATGTTTGTAATTATCTGAAGTAGTTCCAGAAAAAAGACATTTTCTTGACGCTAGATAGAAAAAAAAAGAGTCTATTATAAAATGAAGGTGATATGCTTGAATGCAATGTCCTAAAGGACTAAGTCCAGAATCAGGTAATAAATTGACAATATAATCCGATTCTTCAAATCAAACAAAAACCATAACAAAATAGAGATGATTGAAATATGTTTAATTAAGAAAAGAAATAAACATGACACATTTCTTTTTACTTGCAATATTCCCTTCGTTTAAACAAATAAACATAGAAACATAAATTAAAATCAATGTCTTTCCAAATGCTTTTGCCTTATCTGCAAATTCAACACGCAATGTTTACACGCTTGCTACGACAATAAATACTCATAGCAAGTGTAAGTTGTTAGCGTCAAATCATTAATTGGTATTTATTATAGTCTATCTCGAAATTAATTACTTTTTTAGAGAAAAAAATTAATTATATTTTCTTCATTTATCAAGTTTAATGTATTTTTGTTTTAATGACAAATGCCATAGTTGCCAATTTTTAACCTTTCCAACAATGATTTTCCCCAGGGGTAGAAAATTAAAAATTTAATTGCAATTCACAACAGAAATATCTGTTTTATTTTGTTCAGAGTTCAAAAATAATATTGTATTATTATTATACCTTTTAATAAATATGAATCCATTTATCTGTAATCGTAAATTTCGAAATTCAAGAAATAAATAGGAAGCTTAAATTTTAGTGTCAATATAAATGCAAAAATAAAATTTTACGCTAAATGCTTAACAGTAGGGGAGAGTGGGGTCAATTGTAAGATTTTTTACTTAACTATTTTTAACTAACAAAAAATCCGATATATTATTAGATATATTAATTGACAGACGAGTAAAGTAGACTAATCTCTACAAAAAAAAAAAAAAAAATTCCTTATTTTAAATGTTATTGTATTAGTTATTAACAATTTTTGACAGTCGTGCACTTGTTACAATTGTCCCCACTTACGGGGTCAATTGTAACAGTTCATAAATTCAACTAAAACATAGTTAATTATACATATTATCATAGTTGTGATATATTTTTTCATTGATCAAAATAGTAGTGATATTTAAGGAGTAAAAATAATAATAAGCAGAGACCTAAAAGGTTAAACTTTTAACTTTAAGGGGTTAAAAAATTTTAATTTATGCTGTGAAACGTGACAAATAAAATAATGCACATGCAACATAATATAAATGATATAGGAAACAATTTGTGGTTCTTAAAGAGTTAAGTAATGCTTTGTAAACATAAGATTATTTATTTTCAGCTGTTACAATCGTCCCTTTACTTATTGTTACAATTGATCCCAAGACGCCATTTCAGCTTCATTTGTTAAAAGCAATGCTAGTTAATTAACAAAACTAATCTTTTTTTTTGAAATGTTAATTAAGGTGTCCACTTACATATTCGGTTAATAATTTTTATTTGTTTAAATAAAATTACTTTGTTACAATATAATATTCTAATATCAAAAAAAGTATTTACGTAGCGTGTAGTAATACACCTTGTGCGCCACCTAGGAACCAAATCTAGAACCCGACACTCTAAATTTTTGCTCTGTTACAATCGTACCCTGTTACAATTGACCCCTCTCTCCCCTGCACATTTATGAAATTCTGACATTAATTTATGAATTGTAACTATTAAGTGTATAACTACTCTCATAACCTAAGTATGATTTTGATGTCGTATTACTACTTTCATATCCTAAGTGTAAGTTTACTCTCGTATTACTGCTTTCATAATCTAAGTATAAGTTTGCTGTCGTATCAATGCTTTCATAAACTAAGTATAAGTTTGTTGTCTTATTACTACTTTCATAACCTAAGAATAAGTTTTGATGTCCGATTAATGCCGAAATGACAAACAGTTTCAGTTTATGTACGAGCGTATTGTTTAGACAGGAATAGTAGAATTCTATGTTTATCAAGCATCTGGTAAGAGAATAAAGCGAGCGCTGGTCACGAAGGTATCAAAAAGAAATTGCGGAAGCTGTTGTGGCTTATAACTTACTCTGTAGCGCAAAAGTATGTTTTGATTAGTGTTGTGGGTTGTGGCAACGTTGGTTGCGATGACAACTAAAAAATGATGGAATGCAGGAGTAGCAGAAAAGCGATAAATAAAAATCTTTTGTAAAAATATCTGGACGTAGAATATTATTATATTAAATCCAAACAACATAAGCGATACAATTAATATTGGCCTGTCTTGCTCCCAATAACTGGTGACCCGGACGTGTTTTACTCCTAATCAAAACATTATGGTTAGAAAAACTGCCAGATTCTATGCGTAATATAGTACTTGTTAGTGACGAAGAATTACCCAAATTGGCGATCATGGCTGACAAGATTTCAGACATGACACCTTCTAATGAGCTTTTTGGCGTATCAGCTGATAATTCCTCGAATAAAGAACTATTAATGAAAATCCAATCCGTTGAACAGCGAATTGCTGAAATGACTATTGATCATATATCGAGACCACGTTTAAGGAACGATTCTCAGTGCCGCAGACGACCTCGAAGTACTTCTAAAGGAAAATTTAATCCTAGAGGGAAATACTGCTTCTATCATTTTCGTTTCGGTAACAAATGCCATAAGGATAAGTGTACTCAGCCGTGTAGTTGGTCAACTGATAGGTCATCCAATCAGGGAAACGCCGATGTGCAGTAGAGAATGCGACAAGCTCTCCTGTTAATAATATTCCTGATTGTCGCCAATTTCGTTTATTTATAAGAGATAAAAAATCGAAAGTGCGTTTCTTAGTGGACAGTGGGGCAGATGTTAGCATTTTACCTGCGTCAACTAAAGATAAACAATCCATGGATTACAAATTGTATGCAGCAAATGGTACCGAAATTGAAACATATGGTATAAAAATGTTATCCCTTGATTTAGGACTTAGGCGAGAATTTCAATTTCCTTTTATAGTAGCCAAAATTAATAAAGGTATTTTAGGAGCTGATTTCCTTAACAAATTTAAATTAGTAATTGATTTGCATAACAAGAAACTGATTGATGGAATAACTCAACTAAAGGTAACTGGCGAAGTTGGCCTCAGCGAAAACAATAATATCGTTACAGTAAATAGTTCGACGAAATTTCATACTCTACTAAAACAATATTCAGATTTATGCAAACCAAATTTGTTCGTATCAGGAGTAAAACATAATGTTCAACATCACATCGAAACAAATGGTCCACCAGTAAATTCTAAAGCACGACAGCTAGATCATCAAAGGCTGGCAATAGTAAAGCAAGAGTTCCAATTCATGTTGGATAATAACATAATAAAACCCTCCAGTTCACAATGGGCAAGTCCATTGCATGTGGTTTTGAAAAAAGATGGTACTCTTCGCCCATGTGGAGATTACAGACAGCTAAATGCTAGAACAGTTCCTGATCAATACCCCATTCCTAGGATTGAGGATTTTCATCACATTTTAAAAGATACAAATGTATATTCCAAAATTGATTTATTTAAAGCTTATTACCAAGTGCCTATAGCCGAAGAAGACAGATGTAAAACTCTAATTATTACTCCATTTGGGTTGTACGAATTCAATGTGATGAGCTTTGGCTTGAGGAATGCACCAGCAACTTTTCAAAGATTTGTAAATAAGGTTCTTTCTGGTCTTAATTTTGTTTTTCCCTACCTAGATGATATTCTAATCGCATCTTCTAGTGAGGAACAACACAAAACTCACTTAAAATTAGTGTTTGAAAGATTGAATGATTATGGACTTCGTATTAACGTTTCCAAATCTATCTTTGGAAAGGAAGAAATAGAATTCTTGGGTTATTTAATTACTCCGCAAGGCTCACGACCGTTACCGGACAAAGTTCAAACTATTATTAATTACAAACTTCCGAAGACCATTCACGAACTCAGAACATTTTTAGGCATAATTAATTTTTATCGTCGATATTTAAGGAATGCATCAAAAAATCAATCTCTCCTTCATGATTACCTTAAAGGAGCACGAAAAAAAGACAAACGAAAAATTCAATGGACGGATGAGGCGAAAGAACAGTTTCAACGATGCAAAGATGATTTGGTCAATATAACACTCTTAACATTTCCGAATTCTGAACTACCTCTGTCACTATATACGGATGCTTCAGATTCGGCAATCGGAGCAGTAATTCAACAATTTGAAGACAATGGATGGAAACCTATCGCATTTTACTCTAAAAAATTAAACGAAGCGCAAAAGCATTACAGCACTTACGATAGAGAACTGCTAGGAATTTATCTCTCCATCAAACACTTCAGATATTTACTGGAAGGAAGAACATTTAAAATATTCACAGACCATAAACCCATAATTTTTGCATTTAAACAAAAACCAGAAAAAGCATCACCTCGTCAACTTAGACATTTACAATACATTTCAGAATTTTCAACTGATATACAACACATTGAAGGTCGAGACAACATCGTTGCAGATACTTTATCTAGAATTGACGAAATTTCTTTGATTGACTACGATAAAATAGCAATTGAACAAAATATGGATAAAGAATTTCAAAATTTAAGGACATCACCAACTTCCCTGAACTTCAAGCAGTATCCGCTACCTTCTGGAAAGTCTTTGTGGTGTGAAACTTCAACGAATAGCATTAGACCGTATATTCCTGAAATGTATCGCATGAAAATATTTCAGCAAATGCATGGCGTATCCCATCCTGGCATTAAATCATCTGTAAAGCTCTTAACGTCAAAATTTATCTGGCCAAATATCCGTAAAGATGTGCAGCTTTGGACTCGATCTTGCATGGCTTGCCAAAAGAATAAAGTAAATCGACACACCAAATCAAGTTTCGGTGAATTCCAACTTCCTTCAGAAAGGTTTAGTGACGTCCATATTGATCTCATTGGACCCCTACCACCATCAAATGGAAATATTTACTGTCTTACTTGTATTGACCGGTACTCTAACTGGATGGAAGTAATTCCGTTAAACAACATGTCAGCAGAAACAGTTGCCAAAGCGTTTTATTCTAATTGGATTTCAAGATTTGGTACCCCATGTCGTCTTGTTACAGATCGTGGAGCGCAATTTAGTTCTGAGTTGTTCACCGCCTTATCAAAAATGTGTGGAATAAAATTACAGCATACAACTGCTTATCATCCACAGGCTAATGGGAAGGTCGAACGCCTCCACAGGTCTATTAAGACAGCGTTAATGGCACACAATAACCTAGCCTGGAGTGAAACACTTCCAACTGTTCTTCTTGGATTACGCACAGCTATGCAAAAAGATGCGGCATACACCATTGCTCAAATGGTCTATGGACAAAATATACGATTACCTGGAGAATTTTTCCAAGAGAACATAACTCCAACCACACCTGATGGTTTTGTCGGGCAGCTTAAAAAAACTATGGAAGAAATGGGACCAAGAACAGTGTCAAATAAATATGTCCAGAAAATATTTGTCCCTAAAGATTTAAAAACAGCATCTCATGTGTTTATTCGCAAAGACAGAGTTAAAAAGCAACTGGAACCTCCATATGATGGTCCTTTTCAAGTCATTGACAAAAAAGAAAAATATTTTACTGTAAAAATCAAAAACAGAGACGTTACAGTGTCTGTTGATAGATTAAAACCTGCATATTTCTTGCAAATACCAGACGTTACTACAGGACAATCTACAAAGACAATAAGACAACCTGCCGAACCTCCACCAGACTTACCTCCTGAAATCAAAAACTTCCAGAAAAACATTCACGTATAGGACGAACAATTAAAGTTCCTGTGCGATTTCGAGATTAGAACTTATAAATATATATCTATAATATTTTTTATTAATAGTCAGTCTTAAAATATTTGAGTTTAAGTAACTGGTAAATACCATGCTCATGCTTATACGATACTGTACCGTAACTTAGTTACTGGGAAGGGAGTACTGTTGTGGCTTATAGCTTACTCTGTAGCGCATAAGTATGTTTTGATTAGTGTTGTGGGTTGTGGCAACGTTGGTGGCGATGACAACTAAAAAATGATGGAATGCAGGAGTTGCAGAAAAGCGATAAATAAAAATCTTTTGTTAAAATATCTGGACGTAGAATATTATTATATTAAATCCAAACAACATAAACGATAAAATTAATATTGGCCTGTCTTGCTCCCAATAAAGCTGCTCCTAGGCCAGCCACGTATTCCTCTAATTATATTAATTTCGATAACTATTTCAATATTTTTCCTCTATTTATAAAATTTAATATTTGGGAACTGACATAAGGCGTATAAGGTGGCTGTAGTATGATCCGTTCTGGTAGACAGACGTCGATGAATTTTTGTGTATGACCATGGCAAAAAAGAAATCTGCCATAAAATTAGTTCATATTTACAGTGATGGACATACGCCTAAAATATAAAAAATGGTGTTTAACAAAAAACAGTAATCCAAGAAAAAAAATTAAAACCAGGAAAGTTTTTATACTTTATTCATTTCAGTTTATCTATAACAGGGGTTTCCAACTTACATGAGGCCGGGGGCCACAATTAAAAACATTGGTCAAATGGCGGGCCGCAACTTTATCAAAATTTTCTATGGGACTCTTTTTATGTTAGAAGGAACATTAAATATTACTGTCAGATATTTATCAAGTTGTACAAAACAAAAGTATTGAATTACGAATTAAAATAAGAAGTAGATTTTTTAAAATATTTAATTGCATATTGAAAAATTCTGGCTACAATAACTTTAATGTGCACCTATGTATTAAACAATTAATGTGCAACAGATATAAAATTGTTAAGATATAAAATTTTGAAAAGGTTGGTATTAAAACTTATATAGTAGCACACAAAATTTTCAGTGAGAGAATTAAGGTTTGTCAGCTGTACTTGCATTCGAATGGAAACTTAATAAAATAAGGATTATATTTTGCTTTTAAATATAAAGTATTTTTAATATTAAAAAGCAAAATAACAAGCATTGCAAATAATTTTGTTACGTATCATTTTGAACCTTCTCTTAATCAGAAACTTAGTGACAAGATTTTTTTTCTTCTTTTAAATTTAATTCTGTGATAAATTAACATTTTTTTCCAGACCTATTAGGATTTATAGCAGAAAAGAAAAAATATTCTCGAGCATCTGAAATTAATTTTTTCTTCTTTTCCGCTCACGCCCTATTCGATTCAAAGAATTTAAATAAATATGATATTTATTACCTCCTTTGTGCGTTTTAAAATATACAAATGTAAATAATTTCGTCCAAAGTTAGTGGTTTCAAAAAGTTAAATCGAAGAATTTCTTCGAGAAAATTTCTGATACGCACATGCTAAATTATATTCACAAAATACAAAAAAAACGAAATATAAAAGAGCAAGTGCACGATTATTTTTTTATTTGAATAAATATTTTCCTGGATGCAAAACCTGAGAAATAAATTTTTTTTCACCGTTGGTATGGTAAATTTCACAGAAACGAAGAGATTAGTTTTTTTTTAACGAAATGAAAGTATTTTAAACCCATATAGATTTTTTACGAAAATTGTCCGAAAAAAAATGACAACTAATATATTTTAGTTCACGAGCCGCAAAAAAGGTTTCGAGGGCGGAATGCGGCCCGCGGGCAGCCAGTTTGAAACCCTTGATCTGTAACAATAAAATGGACAGTTTGTGTGTATATCACTCTATTAATTTTCGTGAAAAATAAGTCTTTACGAATAAGACTGAAAATGTGTCAATGTGTCTTTGTTAGAATGTACTTGTGAAAAGAAAGGGTGGCTCACTTTCAGAATCAAATAAGTCTTTGCAATGAGGGTTCTTTACTCCTCCCTATAACCGATAGATATGAATTATTTTTATTACAAGCTTTTTCTCTTTTTTCGAGGAGCAAAAAGCCCTATCGTGCTATCTTCCCTTGAAGTTAAAGCAAGATTTGTGCGGTTCTTTAAAAATTAAAAAAAAATGTAACTTTTAATATTGTAATATACACCGAAGAGCCATTACATTATGACTACCCTCCATCTATTACAATGGGCTCGCCCAGGTCTTCATGGATTCTTCAGAAACAATGTTTTCATGGGGCACATTAGGACCCATAATCCTCATAGAACAATCCTTGACGTCTGTAAGCTACTTGAACATAGTTGCAGACCAGATTCATCCATTCATGGCAACAGTTTTTCCTGCGGGGTATGGTGTTTATCAACAGGATAACGCACCATGTCATAGGGGTCGAATCGTCGAGGAACATTTCAGTGACCTTCAAGTCATGTCTTGGTCCCCAAATTCACATGACCTTAATCCAATAGAGCATTTGTGGTCCTACTTGGAAAACCAAATTCGTACTGCCACGCTACCCCCTCGCAATGTGAGGGAATTGCAGGACCAGTTGGTAAGCGCTTGGTACCATATACCTTAGACTACCTATCAGCACCTTGTGGAATCAATCCCACGGCGGTTGCTAGCAGTTTCGAGGGCTAAGGGTGGTCCTACATGTTATTAGCAGGGTGGTCATAATGTAATGGCTATTCGGTGTATAAAAGTTGCAAGCTTTTCCTTTCATTAGCTTTCATTTTAAGTTTGAAAATTCAAAAGTATTTCGCAACCATTGAACGCACTACTAAATCCATTATTTGGTTGAACCCATGAATCCATTATTTGGGAATATTAAGTAAGGAGGTGAATTATAAAAATGCATGCTTTGATGAAATAAAGTTTTAAGTCTATACACATTTTTTTAATTCTGTGTGGTTTTTTTTAATAAAAATTATAAAAGTGCATTTGTTTTGATTAAATAAAGTTTCAAGTCCATAATTTTTATTTTTAATTTTGTGTCCGTGTTTTTTTGGTTCACTTGGTGATCGTAGTTTTAACTTCATTTTTATTGCAGATTTCCTTTCTCATATTTCATACATAGAGTATACTAAGTTTTAACGACATAAATTTCAACGAATACTAACTCTTTTCTTAAGTAACTTCAGTTATAACCATCCTGTATGCAAAGCGCAGTGTCTTAAGCTGAGATTAAGGAGAGAAAAAAAGTACCTCGATAAAAAAAATTGATTAATATGTTATTAGAACTAAATATAATGTATAAATAGCAACAATATTTATTTCAACAATTAAAAAATAAATTTAATTCGTGCTATACAATTTCAATGAAGGCCTAAGTGAAAATATCTTATATAAAGAAACTTAATTATACCTGCCTGTTTAAAAAACATTCCACGTCTTAAAACGCTTATATCATTATGTACATGAAAAGCATCAATTGGAACCTTCTTTTGCTTCTTCTCTTTATAGTAAATTTTTTATTGCCGCTTTTTCAGAAATGCATGCATCCCCAATGCAGAAAACAGAAGGAGTGTTTGAGAAATGATTATCATTATGTAACACAAAATTGCAATAAATATCCTATAAATAAACTTCTACAATTACTTCAAGTTTTTTTTTAAGGTAAAAAAAAACAACCGTTTTATTAAAGTCAGGTCCATATAAAAGTTAAGAATATAATTTTTTTAAGTCTTATTTTTTGAAATTGTGACGTCAAATACGAAAAGTCAAAGGTCAATATCGGAATTTTTTTATGTTTCTGTTCTGAAGATTTAGTAAATTAATTTATTTAGCTGCAACCAGTGAACTTATCAATTATAGATTTTTAAGCAATTAATTATTTCCCAAAAATGTTATGCGAAAAGTCCCATTATAAAAAAAGTTGCAGTATATATTGTGTTTAAACCAAACGGATATTCCTTCTGTTACTTATCGTTTTAGCTTAAGAACAGCTTGATACTTTGACTTTAGAGTAAGCTCACCACCAACCTCAGTAAATAAAAACTAAAAGAAAAAAGCTGTGATCAAAATAGCTAACAGACTACGAAGATAGCGAAAACTTCCCTCTTCAGCAATCCAATCGCTTAAATTATTTATGTTTGAGAATCTCAGCGAGGATTTATTCTCTGAATATTAAATTGGAAAGGTAAAGCAGCTTGAGTTTTCAAATAATAATAAGATATATTAAAAACAGATACATTTTATCGGGGGGACCTTAATGAAGTATACTAGGTTCTACTCTTTATGTCCTCTTAACATTGGATCTTCCTATAGATAGAGAAGATTTCAACAGTATAATTGCGCAATACGCTGATCGCTGTTGTAAAATTGTCGAATCGAAAAGTCCCCAATATTTTCATCTAAAATTAATAGGAAAAATTAAGAGCATCGAAGTCTGGTGCTTAAATAGGAAATTCCGAGTTAATGCCTAGAAATCACAATTATTCGTCATGCCATCTGAAAAAATAGGGAAAAATACAGCTAGGTTGCCAGCTAGTGCTATTAAGTGATTGTAGAGTTCGATAAATCGAAGGGAATACCGAACCTGCAACCTGTCATCGAGCACATCCTGATTTTCTTTCTGCTCTCGGAAATTAGCTGTAACCGACTGCAAGATACAGATGTCATTTTTGATATAGCGCACTTTTCCCAGCATACAAAAACTCTGTAAAACCACAAAGTATTTACTACTACTGCTACTCTGTGTGTTATATACTTTTGTATTTCAATTTATTTTAAGTTAGTCACTCAGTTTTGTGACTGTATCTTTTTTCCGGAAAATAAATATTTTATTTTTATCCTATGAGGTATTCATATTGTCTTTGGTTCCCGAAAATCTGAGAACGTTATTTTAGTTTCTACATAATGGTGACCCGGACGTGATTCTTCGATTCGAGATATAATTCGTAACCCTCCCAAATCTAATGCATATTAGAGCTTAAAATCCAAAATTATTGAAGCCTTTTCTCAATCAGAATCTGCTTTGTTAAAATTGCTGCTGCAAGATTCGCAGTTAGGTGATAAACGACGGTCACAGCTTCTGTTAGAGATGCAAAATCTCTCTTGCCAAAAGCTTAACAGCGATATTGCGAACTTTATGGCAACAGTGTTTGCCAGTTCATGTGCAGCAAATTTTATCTGTGTGTAAAGATCCAAATAATGATCTAGCTTCAATTGCCGACAAGATATGTGAAATATAATTGGTATCTGAAGCTAAAAATTATCAGGATAATTTAACTCTTCAATCATTGCGTGAAGAAATTTCGATTCTTAGCGCTAACGTTGAGAGATTATCTAGATGTCACTACAATGTTAAAAATCCGCGATGGATGGTAATAGGTCTACAAACGAAACCAGGTACCGAGTTGAAGGAACAAAATCAGAAATTCTGAAAAAGTATTTTTTTAAAAAAAAAAAAATTCTATGAGCTTTAAAAGATTCTGCTTTAGTTTACTACAGCAGAAAAAAATATTTTTAACAAACCTCAAATGTTGGAAGATATGACAATAACGCATGAAATAATAAACCTATTTATTACCGTTTTATCACTAAACCGAACGGAAGGAGCCAAATTAAAAACTGGTTATAAGTTTTTGATAAAAGTGATAGGAATTTTTGAGTGTATTAGTAACCAGATCTTACTTGAAAACTACATTAAATTCATTGTCATTTATATTATGTTGTAATTATCAATTTATTATATCTTTCTGAAATGGACTGATAATAAACCATATATGGAAGAATAATTTAAATTTCATTTCCTCTTCCTGAAATTATTGCGAATGCAATTTTCGTCCTCTTATTTTTAGTGCTAGCTAATACGAAGAAAAACAAAACGAATTTTAACGCTTGCATCCATATTTTCTTTAGCAAACATACTTTTCATACCAATATACGAATATATAAATTTGCAGCCCTTCGACAGGCGGGGCATATTTGTCAACTTTGAACTCCTCAAGTACGATTTTTCCAAGTGTTTACCTTTTCCAGTAAATTTCGTTTGAAACTTTTAGCCAGGCAGGACATTAGTTTATTAGTTTGTTTGGAGTTATTGGCGAAAGATACCAGTTGTGGCTATATCGCCCCTAAAACTAGGCTTATAAATAACAGTTTAAATGAAGTTGAAAAACTAGATTAATGAATAGAAACCTATGTCCTTGAGATAAGAGAAGATGTTAGAACGAGGATCATCTCCAAAAAATAAAATTAAAGACGGAATGAATCTACCTAAGTGGCGTTGTCACTAAAGGACTATTTTTTACACTCTTTGATGTTTAAAGAGCAGTGTTTGCTAAACGTTTAATAACAATTAATACACATTTCTAGGGGTTCGTCATATTTGTTGAATTGGTGTTGCCAGAGTGGCTACACTGCACCGGAAAGAATTACTGTAAAAATCGTTTTGCAGTTATAATCATAAATTTGTTTATATTTTATCAGGGCTATAAAACACACTATCGTATGAATATCGTGCATTTATATTTATCGTTAATTTATTTACATGTTAAGGTGGTTAGAACAATTCTAAATTTTAAACTTCTAAATCCAAGAATTCAATAGAATAGGCTAATTGAAAATGCTATTTTTTTATGAGTAAAAAGTTTTTTCTTTGGAAAATTCAAAAGAATTGGAAGCCATGGCTAATGGGTTAATAAATAATTTGATGTTAATTCGAAAAATTTCACTTATCTCAGCTGGTCCACAATTAGTTATGAGCCAAAGTTTCCATATTTTAATTTATTTTTATTTATTAAATTTTAAAGTAGTCAAACTTTATGTGAACTTTTCTTACAATTAACGTTTTCATGAAAAAAAAGTTGTAGCACACACTTGTACAGATCAAATTTTTTATTCAATGATATTTCTTTCTGTTAAGGAAGAAATATCATTGATAACTTGTGGTACTTAGTAGCACGTATATTTAAAAAAGCTCTCAACTTTGACTTCCGGTCAAAATATAAACATTTATATTATTAACATATTATGAAAAAGGGAATTTTCTTGTTTTTTCAAAATAAATCTCAACATTGAAGCACTTTTGTATTTAAAAATTATCCGTGCGTTTAAGATAAACACAAGTGATTTAATATCTAAATAAAATGAGGGAAATGTAAATATTTCAATGAAAAGTTACATTCAAGGTTGTAATTTGCTTTAGAACCAAATTATAAGGAATTTGTACGCAGATATACAGAGAAGTTGATAACTAGTATCAATTTTTTTTATAAAGAAGGCGAGAGATTTAGCTTTCCCTTAAGAATTAAAATTTTAAATGTGTATACTCTAGAATTTAGATATTTTTCTTAAAGATATTTACCCATTGCGTTACAAGTACTTTAAATTGTTTGCAAGTGTTTCTTAACTCTATTTACTCGAAAGACCTGTAACAGTGCTTTATCGCAGACCGGTAAGGTGAGTAATTTAGACTATAAACATATTTTTAACATATGAAAAATTTGGTATCTAAGCAATTTTTGACCTGTTTGTTTTTAAACATTCTCATACTCTCTAAAATATGAAAAATATTTTGAACTAAAACAATATATATATAAATAAAATTTATATTAATTCTAATACAAAAATATTAATTTTGTTATTTAAGTAACATAATAGCGAAACCAAATTATATAATCATGTCTAGGTAGTAAAATAATGCAAGTAAATACGAAATAAACAAAATGGGAATGGCAAACATTCAAAAAATAAATAACTAAATTTAATGTGATTGCTGTTCTGGTTTATTGCTGACTAACATGTCATCACTTATGGCTACACGTAAAGCAGTACAAGATTGGGTCAATTTCGATGTTTTGTTTTAATAACACTCGTAATCGAAAATGTAGTTTTGCATAAATAAGTTGAAAAAAGCAATAAAAATTTTTAATTGATTTTCAAAAAGATGGGGACATTCTTTTATAATTTTTTTTTATCCAGAAGTGAGGTATGTTTAATGTTTATACTATTGAATTGTGAATTTTATCCTAAATCTGAAGATAGTTTAATACTATCTTAAAATTCCAATACAATTAATATTGATTTATCTTCATTTATATTGAACTAAATTCTTTTGTGATAGTAAGATTGTTATTTCGTAATATTGTATTATTATAAAATAGCAATTGCTATATAGTTGATAACATTGATAGATTGATTATTGCTGATTGCAATTGTTATGTTGTTGATAACATTGAACTACATTAATTTATATAGAATTAATGTAGTTCATATAAATATGATTCTTCTTTTGTGGTAGTAATATTGTTATTTTGTAATACTGTTACATTAAAAAATTACAATTGTTATATTGTTGATGATATTGATCTTCATATGTAATGAATTAAGTTCTTTTGTGGAAGTAAGATTGTTATTTTGTTTTCATTATATGGATTTATTATTCACAATTTCCTTACACGCACATCCTCTTCTGAAGGATATTGATTAAAATTCAAAGTAAAATCATTTAAATGCTCCAAAATTATACTCCAAAATTTCATATTAATGTCTACGGCATTTATAAATTCACCGAAAGAAGAAAATATTTCAAATTTATTCTCTTGCATACAGAACTTTAATTTTTTTACTTGAAAGCATCAATCTTATTCTATAAGTTGAAAAAGGTTATTATTTTTCCTTGTAGGCTTCGATTTAGTTCATTTATAAGTGGAAATATGTTAGACAGGTAGGAAAGCTTAGCTGCGTATTTCTTTTTACAAACAAAAAGTATACCAGATATAGATCCCTTTTTCGGACCCGTAAATAGCATTTTCGGTTCAAAAACAATGCACTAAACTATTTAAAATATATTATTCATTGATTTTTATACAATAAAAATTTTCATGAAGGAATGTAACACAAAAAAATAAGATTTAAAATTTTTTTATTTCTTTGTGGTAACATCTACTTCCCAACTGTGCAAAGAGTTAAACTATTTTGGGAGTTAGTAACAGATTAAAATACAACTTTTCCTCTTAATATTACTACCACTTCTTAACATTTTCCTGGTGCTGAATCCTGAAGTGGGACTGAAAGCGAGACGGAAAAGAGAAAACACTAGTAGTAGAACTACTTCAATAA
Organism: Parasteatoda tepidariorum; assembly: GCF_043381705.1. Lineage (NCBI taxonomy): Eukaryota > Metazoa > Arthropoda > Arachnida > Araneae > Theridiidae > Parasteatoda > Parasteatoda tepidariorum. The sequence goes on from NC_092212.1 coordinate 51,730,803, forward strand.
TAGATAATTTTTTGGAGGAGTAAATCTATTCTTAACATTAAACAATTCATTACTATTAATTGTTTCACGGGGGAGAGTCAATTCAATATATAAATTGTATCCGTTTAAAAAGTTTGGCAGTTATGGATATTTTATTATTCCTGAAGGAAAGCTAAAAATGACATTTATTTGTTACTAGTTTTGACTCTTTTCCATCTTGATGTATATATTATATACATGATATATACTTTCAGTCCTTAAAGGGCCATTATTGGCCTCAGGAGCCTAGCTAGACTGAACAGAACAGAACTTTTAGTCCTGTCCTGAAGTTTGAATTCGAACATTAATTGGTTGTAATTTGTCAGTTTTAAACACAAAGCCTATAGATTTGCCTAATTTCCAAAACAGTGTTCATACGGCATGTATTAATTTTAATTTCTTTAACATCCAGAATTATTTCTATAAAACAAGTTTCTTTCCAAAATAATTCAATTGTTTGAGATTAATAAACATTACAAAAATGAAATTATCCACACTTACCGCCATGTTTTTCCGAGTAGGGAATAAAATCCTTATTCGAAGAAATCTTAGAAGATAATTTTTTCAGCGTGTTTTTCTGCACCACTTGTCATCGATGTGACCTAGCTGATACTGGTGGTTATGTTTGAGATTTTTATTTGACAAAGAAATAGGACACGCACATTTTTCTGTGCCAAAAATAGCTACAAATCAAATAAAAGCAATCACAATAAGTGTTTTACTCCCAATTGGTTTATTATTTCGCCACTCTGTTGTCGATCCTTCGGTTATTTCATTCAACTTAATAAATACGCTTCAATAAATGTTAAAAATGTTCTTTTTTTTTATGCGTTTTATAAAAAACAAAGTTTTGACACAGAACACGTGATGTCTGTAGATCCCATAATCACTGTGACCTCTGTCCTACATTCTTTTTGTTTCTTTTTTTCATGAAACGTTTCTCCATCTTCTTTTTTTCAAAAAAAATATTAATAAAGTAACTAAAGAACGAAATCTCTTTCTTGGTCCAATGATAACTTAATGTCACCATGAGTCGGTAATTGTTTATTGCAATCTTAAACATAATCAGCTACTATTTCGTGTACTTCGATGTGGTATGAATATTCCCTTGATTTTGAAATATATTTCCAATAAAATGATTAATAAAGATTATTTTCCAGAGAATGTTAAAAATTATTATTTTGAAATTAATATGTTATTTTTATTTTAAGTACAGTTTTATTTCTTAGTATATTTTAAAGTAAATTAGCATTTTCACATGATAAAATCTATTATTTATATATTAGGATAATTAACTTACCAAAAATTTTACTTTGGCCCTTGTTAGGCTTAAAATTAGCTCAATATGGGTCCTCTAACATTCAACGAGGGACCAAGATTGCGATGTCTAGATTTTTAATATTGGTCCTAAGATGGTCAATATATAGGGCATACATTGGTCAATATAGAACCCATAGTGGCGGGTGAATTTTGCAATTCTACGTAGGACCGATATTGGTTGTAAAGTGTCTGTAAAATATAAGAAGAATTGGAAAATTCTACATAGGGCCAATATCAGAAAAATAACGGCCCTTGAACCCTTATTGAGAAATATTCATGAATATTGACCTAATGAGGGCTTAAGTTATTTTGCTGCTAGGGTATGTTTTCATATAAGCAAGATAATCTGAGAAATTTCTAGCTTATCCTTTTCCCGACGAGGAAGCGTTAATGCAACATTTTCAGAGAAGTTAACTTTCTCAGCTTTGTAAAAAAAATTTCTCCAGTGGTAACGAAATTTAAGTTATTTTTAGTTCAGTATTTTTTATTTTAAGTGTATCAAATATTCAAAGTATTATATGAAACGGAAATTTATTCCAGTTATCTCGCGTTGTCTCTTTTAAAAAGAAAGCATAATTATCCTGATTTTTAGAGTTTTAATATTTAATTTACTATTAATTTATTAGAAGCAGAAAGCGGGGCATTTGGCATCGCTGCATTTTGTAATAAAAAAGAAAACTGCCATTATAAAAAAGACGGTGGGCGTTTAAGGTTGCCAACATCTTCAAATTATTTGAAAAAAGTGTTAAAGTATGAAACACTAAAATCTTCTGAAAATTTTTTATTTTTGAAATTTTGTAACCCCTTAAATTAAAAGCCCGAGATAATTGTAAAGTTAAGAGGTTAAAAAACCTTGCCAAGTGACAACATAATCATTATCATCAAAATTTATCTGTGTGACTGAGGCCATTTGCAGCCTTTTCCTCATTCATCTTGAAGTTTTAACTTTGAGGTGGTACTTTCATGCAAATGGAATGCAAATTGGATTGAAAAGAAAAATTCAATATTTTGTATTCCAGATAAAGACTAATTTTGTTTTCAGTTACGATTGCTCAGAGCTGTAAGCAGTTGGAAAACTTCACTCATATTATCTTCAAGATGATTAATTCGTCAAAAAAAAATCTGATGCTAAACATGTGCAAAAATTGTTTATCTAACTTTCCTTTTGAACGAATTAATTTTTGCATGAATTTTCGGAAATTGCCCTTTGAATCCAAAGTTCAAATTTCAACACTAACTTTTCTATAGTTATAAGTGAGAAACACAGATAGACAAACGCACAAACTGTTCCTTTTAGTTTTATAGATTTTCAAATATAAAATAATTAAGATTAATTTAATTGCTATTTAATCATAATAATCATAAAAAGTTTTTCTTGATCATAAATGAGTTTTATTATTTTTTACATTTATAATTTACAGAAGAGGAAATAAACATACAAGAAATACATAGGTTACCTGGAATCGAGTCCCCAATGGTAACCGTTAATGTCAATAATAAATTCACTCAACGAAATAAAAAAAAATTATGAAACTGAATACATGAAAAATAACAATGCGTAAAACATACTATTAGCAAAGAGAATGTCGTTTAGTGAAAAATGGTGAAAAATAAATTTATGGTGAATTTAACGCATGGTGAAAAATAAATTTAAAACAGGTCATCAATATCGTTTACAGAACATAAAAAGTCTTTTAATTTTAGTTTGAATGAGCTTCTATTTGGAGCGTTTTGCAAATCAGTGGGAATACCATTGAAGAATTATGGAGCTAAATAACTGAAGTTCTTGCAAAAAACATTTTTGTGAGGTATCGGTATTTGGTATGTTTTTTAGACCAACGTGGGTTAATATTTTTGAATTTCTTACACTCATTTGGATTCATAGAAAAATCTAAACAGAATTTATAGGAAAAAAAGATGACAAATCAAAATGGTATGGTTTCTAAGGTCACATGCTTGAATTGAATGTTTTTTCTCTTCTTTTAACAAACAACAGCCGTTTTTTCACCTATTGTTAGTATGTAACAATAGATTTGTCTATGTTTGCCTTTAAGTTTTTATTAATTGTGGTGGTCACAGACATGTTTATTTTCTTTAGCAGTACACAAATCATTAGGCGCGTTTGTCTTTATTTTTAAAAAAAGAATTTAAAGTCCGGTAAGAATTTCAAATAAATTATATTTTTATTAAAAATTGATAATACATCACACATTTGCAACAGCAGTATATAATTTACACAAAAAAATCCAATAAACACTAAAGACTTCATTATAAAAATATTGAAAATATACATTAATACGGAAGAAACATATTACGATATTTTTCTTACGCAATCCGAGGGTGGCACATGACCCAACAAATGTAGAGACGTAGTATAATCTCAATTAATTAACATTCATTTTCTCAATTTAAGAGTACATTTATGGATTACCACTACATTTGCAGATTTAAAAAATATCTTATAGAATATATGTTTAAATCTAAATACCCCCTAACATTCATGTTTAAATTTATACTGTGGTAAATAAATAGGAAATTTTCGCTGGTTATCATCTCTTTTAATAGCTTACTGCTTGCTGCTTTTTAAAAAAAAACATTTTTAGCATATGTTCTATTATTGATGATAATTTATCAAAGTTCATCTAAGAATTATAAAGTTTGTACACGACTGATAATCCATAATAACACTTTGATCTGAATGCTGATTTGAAATGTTTGGGTCAATATAGTAAAAAGCCGAAACCTTAGCCAGAACATCCCACATATTCTACATCGAATTGTTTTTCACTATTATACTTTTCAAGTATCCTGAATCCACTCTAGATAACAGTATAATATAAAGACATCACTACGAACTTATTGACTTCATAAAGTAGATTAATCAATTACTTTACATAAATATTTATGGGTAAAATGTAGTAAAAAATTAATGAATGGATGTTATAAAATGATCGAAGCAACGTCTTTGACATATACAAGTGTTTATTGAAGTAATCTAAAAAAAAAAAAAATCAGGATCTTTTTACACTATATTGGGGGGAGGGGGGTGATTTTTAAAAATTTGCCCAAAAAGCTTACTAATCATCATTTTGTCTAGTATTTTTTTTAAACATTTATCTAAATTTTGAATGATGAATAAGTTATTTGGATCTATACTATATCTATCTTTCTTTAAAAAGTTGCTAGTAGGGAAAAAAGTATCAGTAGGAAACATGTTTGGTATATATCCCATCTAATTAGGATTAGAGCTCCTATAATAGAACAAATTAAGTTCTCACAAGTTACAGTTAAAAGTGGTTTGGTGGGTCCCAGCCGCAGTTCGTTGACACGAATTCTACTCCCGGCTCGCACCGACCACAGTGCTGATCTAAAAATATCCTCAGATGTAGACAGATCATGGGTTAGAATCCTATTGTCGCCGGACTAACTTAGGGAGGTTTTCAAAGCTTTCCTTCCTATGTGACGCAAATGGAGGTTAGTTCTAGAAGAAAGGTAGACTAGTTTGTCCCAGTGTCTCAATACTTTATTTAGGACTTCTCGTGCCTTTTGGGGTGGGTTTAAAAGTCCAAGACCACAAAGTTAAACACTGATATCACTTAACTCAGAATTGGGTCGACTGTTCAGAACCGGGTATAAAATAAAATAACACACAGTCAAATACAATATAAACAGTCTTATGCAGTCAAATACAATATAAACAGTCTTATACAGTCAAATACAATATAAACAGTCTTATACAGTCAAATACTACAATATAAGCAGTCTTGTACAATCAAATACAATATAAACAGTATTGCACAGTTAAATACAATATAAATGTATGTGCCAAAATATTATTTTAAGTAATTTGAGATCAGTTAATTCGATAATACAGCAGTTATTTTATTAAAAAACAAACAAACAATGGCGTATCTTTCGAGCAGCATCTCCGTTGTTTAAGCAGCAATAATCTTTGGATGGTCTTTAAAAGGTACCTTGCCAGCATTCAATTTCGTTCTCATCGAATATGCTTGTCAAGAAGTATGCTTGTCAGGTATGTTTGAAATTTATGATATTAATCACTGAAAGTTGTTTATAGTTTTTTTCGGTGTCAGGATTTTATGAAATGTTCATAGTTCTGGATGCGTTAGAAGCAAAACAAATGCGTCACCAAAACAATATTTAAATATCTTTGGTTTAGTGTATCATCTTACCTCAAACAACCATAATATTATTCATTAATCATAATCAATTTAGATTACATTTCATGATTGTACATAAATTTTTGAATTAGAAAAAGGCAGGAATTGATCAATTTATTTTAACAGCTTGACACAAACTCTACATCAGCAACAATAGTTAAATAGTCGTTAAATGTCCTACTAATTGCTTGTGATGCAATGGATGAGCTATTACTGATAGTGCTAGTATGATAAATCCTAGGATATTGAATATTGCTTGTATAGCTAACAATATAAAATTTGTAAACAATGAGTGTTCATAATGCGCAGAGACGAAAATAATTAAATTTTTTGGAAAAACGTCTAAAAATATTTATTTTAATGAATGATATTTCTTCAAACAATCAATACAATTTTAATCACTATCATATTAGGAAAAACTTTATGAATGCAGCTTTATTATTTAGATGGAAGAGGACAAGGACTACTCCATCCTCCGAATAGTTTGTCAAGTTCTACAGCTGCAGCAATCGTTATATGGTCTTTGAAAGGTCCACTGACTGCCTGTAATCCAATTGGTAAACCATCATTCATGCCTGCAGGTATGTTAGTTACGGGAAATCCTAACACATTAAATATGGCTGTGTAGCCAATATTATTGAATTTTGGGATTGTTAAATGACTGAAAGGCGGTGGCTCCGGATGTGTAGGGAGCAAAACAATTGAATCTTCTTGAAAAATGTTTAAAAACTTTTGCTTTAGTGAGTCAAATTGTTTTAAGCAATCATAATGGAATTGGTCCTTATCTCGTTTTTCAATAGCGGCGTAGAACAGGCATGGCAAAGTGTGATTTGAAAGACGAAAAATCACTTTCAAGAACTCCCATCCCAGATGAACTTCTCCATTTTCATTTGCAAAGATTAACTTGAAAGGTTCTAAATTCTTTTCGAGAACTTTACTCTGCCACAATTGGAAAGGGTTTTGGAGCTCGTTGAGTGTCAGTGGAATGGCTTTAGTGCCAAATCTTTCCTCGAAGAAATCTGCTGCCTGAAAGATATGAAAAGCTTAAGATATGAAATAATCTTTTTTAAACTTTATATTTATTTAAATTTATTAGAAGGTGATCACCAATTTCCTGTTTTATTTCTTTACTTTCGTGGGTGATAAAGATTTCCCGAAAATAAAGTAAAGTTTATCTAATGTAAAGTGGTGGTAGATTAGTATAATGATTAATATGGTAAATTAATATACCACTTATACATGTAAATATACTACATATAACCGCTAAACTCTCTAGGTAACGGGATTGCTGATACGGAATAACCTGAATGGTAGCGAAATCGCTCTAATCACTTAAATCTCCCCATGCAGACAATTAGCTTACAATTATTTTAAAGTTTCTGTATCATTTTAAATGATAGGAAGAAAATAGACTTTGAGGTAATTCTTTTTATTAAATTTCAATTTTATTTGCACTGTAATTTTATTTCATTTTACACTTGCGTCATTGAACAGCCGTCCCAATTTTAAGTAAATGACTACCAATGTTGAGCTTCGTAGTCCTGCAATTTTGAACCCAAACCAGAAGACGAAGAAACTGCTATATAAAGTATCGGGAGAAATTTGCCTTCGTGGAGGACTTTTTGATGGAACTAGATCACATTTGCGTTACATGAAGAGGAAAACGTCAAAGCCCTCCCTTGTTTAGTCTGATGACAAAGGGGCTCAAACCCATGATCTGTCTACCACTGTGGATATCTTACGTCAGCAATGTGTTTGCGAGTCTGGTGCCGAGTTCGTATCTACGAACCATAGCTGAGTTTCGAACCCGGGTTATCTCTTTGGGAGGCAAGCGCTCTATCTCTTGAACCACCAAGGCTCTAATTCTTCATACTTTTTTATTTTACATTTTATAACAGTCGTTGAACAGCCGACCCAATTTTTGGTTAACGACTACTAATGCTCAACTCCGTAGACTTGTAATTTTGAACACAACCCAGAAGACAAGGGAACTCCTGGATCAAGTATTGGGAGAAATTTGCCTTCATGGAGGACTTTTTGATGGAACTTATCCGTAGTAAGTAATAGTTGAGAAGAAAACCACGAAAATTTGTTTGACGGCAAGCAGACTCTAACCCATGATCCGTCTACCACTGAAGCTTTTTAAGTCCGCACTGTGGTCGGTGCGAGTCAGTTTCGGAATTCGTATTGAATAGCCATCGCTGGGATTCGAACCCAGTTCACGACCTGTCTTATTACTGACCATTATGGAGTCCGCTACCATAAATGTTGTCCCTCACTTTAAAATATTATACCTTCACTTAATATTAAACAAAATGTTTTTCATAATATTGTTTGTTGATGAATTCGTATCTACCAGGGATTCGAACCTGGGTCACCTCATTGGGTGGTGAGCGCTCTATCTCCTTAGCCGTCATGGCTCTATTAACACTGTTAAAAGAAATTATGGCTCTTAAATGATGGGATTAGAAGTTATTCATAAAATTAATTAAATTTTGGCTACTTTTCTTTAATTTTTATCGCCTAGAATAAAGGAAGTTAGGAAGAGTGATATAGGGCTGAAGTTTGTGGTTCTTTCACCCCGTTTCCTGCCAAAAGGGGTTTCAAGTTGAATGAGCAATCTTGATACTTATAGACCCTGAACCAAGGCAATACCTCCTAGAAAACAGAAGGCCTTAGCACGGGTTACCATAAACAAGAAATTTGATTCTTTAGTAGTCCAAACGTAATGACATCTTTCGTATTTTCCACCACTGCGCAACTTAGTAGCCCGAACGCAGTGACATCTTTTTTCTTTTTCATCGGCTGCGCAGTTTCTGTTCGTTACGTCGGACTACTAAATTGATCCGTGCTGCAATAATTGCAATAGTTAAACAATATTTTAAATTTAAAAATAAAATTAATAGCTTTAGCTTCGTTTTAGATATTGTATACAATTAAATGCAGGAAAAACGTCAATTATTAAAAGCCGATTTCTAAAATACTATATCTGTCTTTTAAATTTTAGCAGGCTCTCAAAGTTACCAATTTCCCACAATTCTTAAAAATATAAAATAATTAATATAATTTGTTTCTTTGCGTTGAATAATTTTTTTCGGAAAACGAGTTTTATATTTGTGTAGGAAAATAATGTTTAAAAAGAATGCTTAAAAAGTTAATATGTTTGGCAAAATACGTAAAAATCAGAATTAGCCTTAATTGAATGACATTGTATGCTTTTTTACTAGACATATGGGACAATTAGAGAATGTTGTAAAGGGGGGACCCTTTTTAGGAGAAACTGTACTTACTCTCTTTACTGCTTTCTTGATTGACGGCGTAGGAGAAAAAGCTAGTCCTGGAAACTCTTCCATGTAGTAAACTTTTACTTTCGAAAAATTCACCTGAAATGAAATATGAGAATCAATTACAGTTTAGTTCCTTGACCAAGACCTTTTTTTTAAATTTTTACAGAAAGCTGTGCCAGAATGATATTGAAACTTAAGAGCTGTAACAAATTTTCTGCATTTCACTTCTTTTCTGTGCAATTTATCATCATTGGTTTTTTAATCGCATGCATATCTCACAGTTTAGTTATAACCGTCTGCCATCATTTGGTAATATTTTTAAAAAAGAAAATCAAATACATGATGCACCGATATAAAATACTTTTATGATGTCAATAAATATTAAGGCCAGTTCCTGTGTCGATAAAAAAAACTGAACTTGGAAATAATTGAGGGAATTTATATTTTATTTTAAAAATTTTATTAAGACATAATTTTAAAAGTTTTGGTTGAGGTTCACTAAAATTATCATTAAAAAATTGATCATATGAGGTGAGCTTTAGCTTTCTGCAGCAATTGACCGGGATAGCCTGATCGGTAGAGCGCTGGGCCCATGTCCGAGAGTTCGCGGGTTCGAACCCCGCCGACCGAAGACTCTCCGTGTAGTAAAATGACTGATGCACGTTAAATCTGTCGAGTCATAAAAGCCCTCTATGTTCCCATATCAAATCATTACCTCTGGGGGTACTGTATTGGAGATCGGTCGTTCTCTGATTCAGGTCAAAATTACGATGTGTGGATGAATGAATGGGTCCGCACCTATAAACGGGTGCGACGTATGGTGTGGCAGAAGTCGAATTCTTGGCCATAGATGGCGCCACTGAAAAACATGGCGCCACTGAAAATTTGCTCGATTTCACCAAGCAGGCTTGCTGGGATGGCAAGTAGCATTAGAAACAACAACAACAATTGAATGATGGGTTCAAATGGAAAAAAAACTCAAAACCTTTTAACCAAAAAAGGGAGAAAATATTTTTATATGCATTTTTGCACTAGGAAATAATGTCTCATTTTCCTGGAAGATATTATTTTTCAGTACAAAAAACGCATAAGATAATAACATGTATTTTCAATTTCTCATGCATCTTTTGCGGTCACCGAACCAAATGAAACAATAACAGTTATAAGTGATTAGTTATAACTTTTTGACTTTAACACATTAGAGCATACGATCCTCATAATTTAGAAACAATTATTTCGGTATCATCCAGAAAACTCTTACCTTCTCAATTATTAGCTGTATAAACTTGTTTTTAGTTTAATTCGATTTAGCGTAGTAAAATACATAAAAAACAAGTAACTTGACTGGACAAAAATGTTCAACAAATGTTCAAATGTTCAAAAATGTTCGTAAACATAGGCGTAACTCAAAAATTGTACGTTTTATACAATAGGCATAGTAAAATCCTTAAATTATAAACTATTTGTTCTATCAAATTGGTTTTGGCTTCATTCGATTTTGCACACAAAACACCTAGGAAATAATACTTTACTTGTCTGCAGAGAAATGTTTAAGTTTTCCTCCATTCTGAAATCCTCTCTTTTCGTACATTCACGATGTCGGCAAAATATTACAACCCTGAACAGGGAAAAATTCTTACTACCGCAAAAGCCAAAAACCACAACTTTCAAAACCAATACTTATTTCCATTCAGTTATTTTTCGCCTATGGACTCCATCTGTCAAATGGCTGAGAAGATTTATTAAATCTACGCTTTATTCTAGAAAAACAAAGTTCTTAATTTACAAAACTCTTGTTAGGCCAGTCTTGGCATATGCTTTGGAAGCTTGGATAATGACAAAACTAGAGGAAAATTGCATCGCAATATTTGAGAGAAAGATTTTGCGGAGTATACTTGGTGGTGTAAATGAAAACAATAACTGGAGAAGGAGATTTAACTTTGTGTAAGATTTATAAACAACAATATATCATTAAGTACAAAAAAAGAAATAGATTGAATTGGATGACCCACGTAATTCAAACGAGTGATGACAATACAATAAAAAAACACTGCTTTTTAGGCCCACTTTAATGCTTTTTAGGCCCACTTTAACAAAAAAGCAGGGAAGGCCGCGGTTGAGATGCGCTGAATCGGTGGAGTCCGATTTTCTTGCAATTAATGAAAAGAATTGGAGATCAAAGATAAATAGGAAGTCGTTACAGAGAAATCTTTGGAGGAAGGCATTGGCCCCACATTGGGCTGTTGGCCCAACTATGATGATGATTTTTCGTTTCCTACTTTATAAAAACTGGCTTAATTATAAAAAAAGAGAAAAAGAAATTTCATTTATAGCTATAATGCATACCTCTTTATTCAGCTGTAACCGTTTATCATCATTCGAGAGTATTTTTAAAAGAAGATGTAAGTCCTTTGCGTATCGACACATTGGGCCTGTGCTAGTGAATTCATCAAGTTTTTCATTTTCGCCTTCAATGTAAGGAAAATCCCCTTTATTAGAGACGATCCCTGTTGAGAAACGATTTAAAAGAAAAGGATCAGACATTGTTAAATATTACTATAGTAACTTTATTGAATAACAGTTGTATTAACGTAAAATGTATTTTATTTCTAATACTTACCAGTGGAAGGTTTATGCCCATAGATTCCATTAAATGATGACGGGATGCGTATACTTCCCCCCAGATCATTGCCTATACCTATAACTGCTCCAGCAGTAGTTAAGAGGGCTGCTTCTCCTCCTGAAACATCATTAAAAATGAGTTTGGGATAATCCCAAAGGAAGAATACGGGCTTATATAGTGATAAGCATAACTTCTTTAAAGGTGATATTTTCCTAAGTATTGTTTTCAGATAAATACTTTCCGAGTTTTCTCTAAATTTGCGTAAGAGGACAGCATGATATAGAGAAGCAAACTCATTTCTTACATAAAAATAGTGAATTTATATTCTAAACGAAAAAGCTCACCTGAACAATTAGAAAATTTGCGTATCATTGTGCCACAAGTTTTAGAAAATCCTACGAGATTTTCATATTTTTTTCCATTAACACATGGCTTGCTCATCAGGCCACACGGTAAATAACTACAAACTAAATTTGCAAATATAGACAGATATTGCTAGTTTATCTGAAGTCTATCTGGTTTAGCATGACATAACAGAGAAAAAAGTTGTGAATGATATATGCCAACTAATTGTTTAAAAATAGTGGTGGATAAAAATCTACTAAATTGAATTTATTAAACCAAGAGTCACAATAATGAACTAAATTTTGAATAAATTTTCTGCAATTCCATAAAAGAGTGTAAATTTTATAGTTTTGTATCATGTTATACGCTGCCAGCCAGCTGTTTTTCGCCGCCAAGTGAAAGGTCAGTGTCAGCAAGCGGTGGCAGACGCAGCCTAAATGTAATTTCAGTGTCAGCCACCGGTAGTTGACGCAGCCTAAATGTAATTTCAGTGTGAGCCACCGGTGGTTGACGCGGCGCTCAACGTGTTAAATGATGAAAATTTAATTTATTCTACACACCATTAGAGTGATTTTCCAGCAATCTGCCGTTATCTTAAAATGCATTTTTTGCTTCAAAATATTTTTAACGCTTGAAATATATTTAAAATATCCAAATGACTTTTCTTAGTTGGATATTAATTATTTTTCTTTTACAAAAAGGCTTAATTATAATTTTAATTGTGTGTTTGGTTCTCAAATTAAAATTTCATAAAATTTTTCTCAAAAAAAGGGAGATTTGATCTTAAAAACTATAAATTTTTTAAGTCATGTTAGCAGCTTAACAACAAATTGTAATGCATTAATATCAAAATAATTTTTTTGCGATTACTTACGTGATTTCTTGTATTTTAAACTAAAATCTTGAAAAAAATTTCAAGAAGCAATGAATTAGAACTAAATATAACGTTAATAATACCGTATTTTTAAATAAAATTTCTAAACGTGCTTCCCTAAAACTTGATAAAAATAATATATTCACACTTAGACCTTAGCGTTCAGAATGCATTTCTAACATTATGCAAAGTTTGTATGCAAAATTTCAAAGAATTCCGTTATAAACTGTTTTTGTAATGTGTATTAGAATTTTTATGAAGAATTTTTTTAAAATCAACATTCTTCAGAAAATGCACTTAAAATGCAAGGAAATTCTAAAATGTAAAAAATTTTTGAGTACAAAAAAAATTAAAATTTTAAAATTAATTTCTGAAGAAGAATTTTCTTTGCCTTAAAATTATAATTTATTCAAACTAAAAAAAATGTTATAATACTCAAAGCTTAACAAAAAACATTTCTGTTTCGTTTTCCGAAGTTTATATCTGGTTTTGATTTTGTCTGAAAGTAAAAGAAAAAACTACCATTTCTTTTTCTAAAAATCGGTGATAAAAAATTTAAAGTGTTCTGGAAAACTATTAAACTAAGTTCAAATGTAGATGATAAAAAAATAAATAAATACAATTTTCATCAAAATTGCCGCGGTTTCACATAGTCATATACCTTAACTTTGAAAATGCGATCAAGCCCATAACTATTCCAATGTACTGTTGTACAGCTTTACTATCGTTAAATGTACTTTGAAATTTGAGATAAACTTATTTCAGGGGTAATAGTGACACAGAGTAAAAATTCCTGAAAATTTTATGCGATGAAAATCGATAAAGATATCAATTAATATACCATACATGTCTAATATTTTACAAAATTTTTTGAAATAAGATTTATTATTAAATTACCTACCAATAAGGAATATCACATCTTTATATTAACGAGAATTCATGAAAAATCTCAGTTTTTACAAGAATTGATTTTGGATTTAAAAATCGCGGGAATATGAATCAAGAAAATGTATTTTAAAAACGCGTAAATGGAGATCGCAAAGTTGGAATTTCAAATGGCGTGATTACGAATCGCGATGTGCGATTTTTAAATCCCGTTAATACGAATCGCAGTGTGTAACTTTTCAATCACACAAATACAAAAATAGATCTTTGATATTAAAATTGCGTGGGTAATATTAGCGGATTCCAGCGTGGTTCCAAATATGCAAAATGGCAAAAATCCGCCGCACCAAAAGAATTTAATAGGCGGAAGAATCCGATGGTCATGAAATAAGCGGAACTCCCAGAAAAATCACATACCTTGCTCCCAATTTTCTGAGACAGAAATATAATATGAAAAACCCGAAATACCTGGGTAGAACACCAAGAACACAATCACACCAGCTATTTTAAAATATGCATTCTCGGAAAAAGAAATATTTATGAAATCAATTAATTGATGCTATAAATTTGATATTCAAATGTCTACTCAACATTATGCATTGTGCTTGTGTACTTATTATAAACAGTATTCAAATTAAACTGGATAATTGTATTAGAAAATACCATTACCCGTGCTGCCTCCAACTGCTCTTGAGTTGTCAAAAGGATTTTTAGTTATTCCGAAAATCAGATTTGAGGTGTCCCACCACATGCACATCTCAGGCACATTTGTTACTGTAACAGGTATAGCTCCAGCAGCTCTGCAATAGGCAGTTGCATCAGAATCTTTGTCGGCAACTCTTCCTTTAGCTGCATAAATTCCAGATGTCTGCGCCAAACCTAGTTTTAGAACGAAACAAAGAGCACGTGATGCGTTTGATCTCTAGAGATTTGAAAGTATTTTCAATAACCTACTGTCCACGGGGCAAGATTACCTTAGCATACAGGGTGTCCCAGGATTTTTTGGACTAACTTAAAAGGGAGGTAGGGAACATCACAAGGATTCAGGTTTGCATTGTGACTCATGATCATAAACGTCTTCGTTCGACGCTAAATGATGTTGATCACAAGATGGATTGGGCATGGTAGACCACGCTCTTCTGATTTTAGTAGCATGAATTTCTTTCTTTGAAGTGGTGTGCACTCAACACCTGTGGATTACGAAATGGATCTGTTGCCAAGAATCGTCTGTACTGCTGCGGACATCCAACGGCTACTCCGCCAATTCATGATCCGACGGTGTAAAGCATCCATCTCTAGCAATGGTGGAAATTTTACCATCTTTTATGACATTTTCATGTGTCATCTACTACAGCAAATGTGATATCTTTGACCAATAAATATTTCAGATGATCTCAGTCTTGCGTCTTTTAGTTTCTTGTACCTGTCATACTACTTTCACAAGACGTTTCGGACTATGGGTTGCTATGTAGTTTTGAATCCTTGTCATGTCCCCTACCTCCCCTTAAAGTTTGATCCAATAATTCAGGGACACACTGGATAATGCAATTAGATATACAATAAGGAGGGTAGCTCTTAAGGGTAAATATTTAATATCTTTTCTGACATTAAAAGCGACTAAAAATTTTTTAGCTTGTTTATTAATCTGCTTTCAGGTGTGTGACGATGGAATCTTGAAAACGAAATTTCGACCCCTATCGATTGTATAGAAAGCTCAAGTTTCAACTGTAGCTCGGTGCCTGATTGCGTTTCTATCGTTGATCGTTTTAATCGTTTCTGATCTCTAAAGGCAAAATTTATTGACAAATTATCACCAGAAGGTGATAATTCTATTGATGTAAATCAATAAATAAATCGAAAGTAAATGTATGGTCAATCGAAATCCGTATCAGTTTCCGATTTGTATCGACAAATTGATTTTATCATTAGTTAATCGTTTTCTGAGTAGTTATAGGGAGCTCCAATCTTCTGGAGCTCTGTGCCTTATGCCATTCAAGTCGAAATTGTTTTCGAAATAGTGCCAGCAAATATTTTCAATCTTTTATGGAGAGTCAATATTTCGATGACTTAGTTTCTCTTTTTAAGCCTATTGGAAACGGGCAGTTTTAAAATTATTATATTATTTCAAATTAAAATGTTTTTTTATATCTTTATGTGCGTTTCCCTTGTGCAGAGACTAGCATGTGAACTTAATAACAATTTCAAAATACCAATGTTCTTCGAATGTCTTAGAATTTCATCAGACGAAAAAAATTTTTCCTTTATTATTATCATTTTAATCGATTGAAGTACTTTGGTTAATAATGTCATAAAAACATCTTATTGCCTAAATAGAAATCAAGGTGTTTTTCCACATAATTGCTCTTCTGAACATAATTGTTATTTATCTTCATATTGATCAAATTCCTTTAATTTAATTTTTATTGTGTTTTGATTTTTATCTTCTTCAAAATGTTCTGTCGTTTTCTTTCCTTAATGGGAAGGATTTCATAGCTTTATTTCTGACAATAATTAAAATGCTTATTATATTTGATGAATGTATGTGCGAAAAAATCCTTTACGAACAATTATTTACGTGCGTTAAAAATTTACATAAAACTTTCATTAGGATGTGTAGTTTGATCGGCTATCATTGTGTTAGTGTTCCATAATTGTATTTATAAAAATCACTCGTCGTTTCTTACCCAATTTAGACCAACACAGAGTTCTGTTCTATTGGACAGATGTGCATGAAAAGTAGTACATACATTACATGGACCACGAAAAAACATCTGCAATAAAAATAGTTCACAGTTCCAACAACAGATAGCGTTTACGTGTACGGAATATGATATTAGTGCAATTTGGAGTGCATTGAAAAGTCAGTGCTCAACACCATAAAATAATTCTGCATTCTGTCATTACAGAAGAGAGCGTATTATGCTATTGAAGAGTTGGATATGTGAACACGTTACTTTGAACACGTCATATCGCAGCAATCATTTGAGAAATCTTTCCGGCTACAGTTGAGCTCTCTGCAACTGAATATCTGCTAGTAACGTCATCGTAGGTAAATCGCGGCATTTGTCGATTCAAAAGCCAATCGGCTTCTGAACACACGCTTGACGCCTCTTCTAAGCATCCAATGAAATCCAACTTAAATTACATTGTTAGGCATAATCACTTCACTAAGTTGCTAAGATTAGTATAATATAATATAAAATTAAGAATATAATATATGAATTAAGATAGTTTGACTGCTCCGACTAGGGTTTTTTCCTCTCAGCACTTTTCCCACCTGGTAGTCAAAATTTCTAATTACAAATTTTTTTTCAAGGTCCATATAAACGGATATACTAAGTTCCAACAACATCTGCCGAATCCATTTTAACTGGAAAAGGGTAACCTAAAACTAAAATACCTTTGACTCCTATGGCTTCCTTGCAAGAAAAAGGAACGCCTAAAAGTGGCGTGTCTTTTTCAATTTCTTCTGGCGTTTTATCTCCTCTAGCTAAAAAGCGATCAACCAGTCTCGACTCTTCTAAAGCATCTTCATACCGAGCGTCAGTAACGGCGTTAATGTAGGGCTGCACTTTACGGCATCTATCTACGTATGCACGCATGACATCCTCACATTTGACCTATAGAGACAAGTATTAGTAACAAGATAAAAAAAAAAAACAAAGAAATATATGGAATTTCTCTATTTACCACAGGAGCATAAAGAAAATCGGAAACACTTGGGACCACAAAGTGTTTTTTTCTCTTTTTTTTATAGTATGGGAGTTTCCGAACCATATTCACTGAGCTCACAAACCCCTGCGTTTGGTTCCCCTCCATCGTTGTTTTTTCCCCTTAAAAATCGATTAAAAAATGTCTTTTTGTTTATAATGTATACAATATTGGGGAATAAAGTTTTTTGCGTTAAACGAAATATCTTACAACAGAAAAAAAAATTTCCCCCGTGAAAATATCACTTTATATAAGTATATTTTGTTAACATGTTAATCGTGTCGAAATGAAAGAGTGCCTGGATTAAAAAAAATGTCAGCAGTATCTGAAAAAATTTAATCTAAGGATTGCAGAATGTGCTGCACAATTAAAGGATTAAATAAGAAGTATTTTTACCTGTCAGCGAAATAAATAAAATACCCTTATATCGGCCTACCGGATTGTGTAGGGGTCAGAAAACTGGTTTTTCATCGTAAAGATTCTGGGTTCGAATCCCGAGCAAGGCATGGATGCTCCTTCATTTTCTCTACTATCTGTTCTTACTATGGAAGCAAGGTTGTCCCACCTAATATGGTGCCTCTGAAAGAGTGGTCAGCAAATCTGCCCTGTAAATGCCTGAATAGACGAAATGTTTACACAGGTGGGCATTGGAAATTAAAAAAAAAGAAAGAAAGAAAGAAAGAAAGAAAACCATATATCATGTAACAGTTAGAAATTTGAAAAGATATTTTTCCTTTAGGAGCCTTTTATATTGTTAATTTTTTTTAACAACATAAAAGATTTTTATCTGGCAAGATAATCTCTCAGCATCATATCTTTCACTCTCTTATTTTTATAACATTTATAAATTTTTTATTATATTTATTCATTTTTTTCTTACTTTTGACATTATTTCAAGAACAAGCTTATAAAATGAAGAACGCGAAAGAGTTGAAATTTTCTACAACAGTGGATAAATAGTTATTAAGTAAAAAAAAGCGATAAAAAGCAATTAGAATTGCAATAACTTTAAAATGAATTAGAATTTCGAAAACAAACTGCCATTAAATTACTAAAAAAATACAGCCTTTTCAGCAAGTCAGCATTGTAATTGCATTTTTACGAACTGCAGAACGGTTCACGTGGTATTTTTTTACTTCAAACTTAAAAGCTCATATTTTACTTATTAATTATTGCTTGTTACTTTTCTTATTCTTGTACTTTTTTCTACACATTAAGTTTCTAAATCAATACATCAATTTCAAGTTTCGAAGTTGTATAATTTTAGTGCAGTAAATCAAAAAGTAATATTAAGTTAGTGTAGGCCTTCTGAGCCCAAGTCTGAGGGTACGATCCCCGGTCCAGACACCGGATTTTCGGGATGCAGAAAATCCTCAGCGGCCATGTCGTATGATTATGCGGCATGTAAAAGATCCCTGGAGTGCCTCATTGGCTCTTGGCATTTCCGGCAAAATTAAATTCCTCGTGCCTTTTTAGCATCCAAATAGAGTCTCGGTGCTGCCATCTAGTGTGGCAGAAACTAGACGTCCAAATTAACATGAACAACGGTATCTCACCCATTGTGGTGGTCCTGAAGGAGTGGATACCACCTCTGAAGAACGCACTAGGTCTGCTCATCAGAAAGACCGATTGTGCAGCTCATTGGGGG
Organism: Parasteatoda tepidariorum; assembly: GCF_043381705.1. NCBI lineage: Eukaryota > Metazoa > Arthropoda > Arachnida > Araneae > Theridiidae > Parasteatoda > Parasteatoda tepidariorum. The sequence goes on from NC_092212.1 coordinate 51,749,695, forward strand.
AAAAAATATTAAGTTAGTGGGGAGAGTCACATCGATAATGCCAACATTCATCGATGAAAAGGTACCCCGACACAGAATTGTGTTAACATGTCTTACATACTAATGAATCGTAATTTTTCGAATATCATTAGTTAATTCATTGCTGTTTTGTGAGAAGCCGGGAGAGCAGTCTTAATGTAACCGCACTTTTGAGTGCTGATCGTGAGAGCTGTTTTAAGTTCACGGTCGTGGTCACTCCTGTGTTGGCATTAGCAGTCGAGTGCATACAGGTTTTGTGTTTGAGAATGAGTATCAACAGAGTGAGAAGGTAGACAATGTCGCAGTCTCAAGTAGCAAGTCAAATGTTCAATGTGGACCATCCATCGAAATAGGCGTGTTCAAATCAAAGAAGGCGTTTCTGAATAAAGAAGGTGAGGTCAGATCTCGTCCGGGTCACCAATGTGGAGAGAGTCACATGGACAATGTCAACATTCATCTATGAAAAGGCACCCCAACATAAAAAATGAGTTAACATGTCTAATATACTAGTGAATTGTAATTGTAATTTTGCAGTAGTAGACACACTACGAGTTGAACACCCAAAGCCGCGGCGGTCCTTTGATATTTTAATGTTGGGAGGTTAAGTCCCATATACAGGAACATTGCTAGTTTAGGTTAGCATTAGCACATTCTTAGACTAATCTTAAATCCGTATTCAGAAACCGTGCTAAAATTTAAAAAAAAGAGCAATCATGTTTAAAAAGTGGCAACATCGATCAGCAAAATCTTTAGCATGGTTGGAGAGAGGATTTCGTGTAACAAAGCGAAAAATGGATTACTACAAACTTAACAACTTTTTAAACCTTAAATTTTAGTTTTGGGTTTCATTCAAATAATAAAAAACATAAATCCGATTATTTTTCAGCATTTACTCATCTCGAAATCGTACCCTTGCAGTATTTAAAGTTCAGAGTATCATTTAAATATTCCATAAAAAACACTCTAGTTGCTCTCTAAATATTCATAAATGCTAAAAAAATGCATTTAAATTATAGATTTCTACCAAAAAGTTCGATATTGTTTCAGTTCGTTGCTTGCACATGCCAAAAATATTGTACATGTAAATAGAATCCAGTATATGCAAAATATTATGTGAGAAAAACCCCTCTTGGACTAATTCTGTATTAGGAAATCGTCTAAAAATTCCATAATTGTAAAGAAGATTAATTTGATTCATTATCTCAGTGTCTGAGTCATTTTGCCTTTAGAATAAAAATCCATGATATTTTGTTTCTTAAGATTTCATCGGTCGATAATTATTCCACGTATACCAAAACTTGCGCTGTTCAACGTATAAACAATTATGAAAAAATAAAAATAAAATCCTAAGTAGTTTAAAACCTATATAATGGATTATTTCATTAGCTGAATATGTTTTAAACAGAGAAAAAAGAATAATAATATTTTAACCTGACTCTAAAAAGTGCATGAAGCAAAATATGGTACTATTTTTTGCTAAGTAAAATTATATAAGAGGAATTCTAAATTAAGAACGAAAACGAAAAATGGAAAAGATAAAATAACCAGACCCACCAAGGTTATGGACATACAGACACTTAAAAAAAATGAATTATATAACGAATGCCTGTTTTAATTACTTTTTCATTCAAGGTTGAGTTAAAAATAAATATATTATCCTTAAATAGAAAACTAAAGAAATAAAACGAAATGTCCGAATGCAAGTTAAAATGTATAGTCGTTTGATTTGAAGTTTCTCTTCTTTGTAATCAGTATTAAAGAAACAAGGTTTGTTAATTTAATATTTCCTTTTTATAAAAATATTAAAATTAATTTTATTAGGACAGTGGTTTTCTACATGGGTGAAAAATTCGAAGATAAGGTGAACAAATTTCTGCTTAGATTTTAATTTTAGATTATAATTTAAATATACTTTAAAGAATATCTAAAGTACATTTAAAGTGCAACTTTAAAGTACTTTAAATATATTTTAGATGATAATTTTAGATTAATTCAGAAAAATTTGGATTTTACTATCTGAAAATTTGAAGTGAAAAAAGTAAATAACACCGGGAAAGAAATTGTTGTATATTTGCAAGTATTTTATCGAAACTAATTCAGGTGTGGTGATTTCAAATTTGAAATTAGGTATTTTCAGATAAATTTATTTTTTGGTTGAATGTAATAGTTTATAAAGAATGTATAACTTATATACATACATATATACTTGCCATGTCCTTTGAAAAAAAAATTAAAAAAAGAACAAAACACGAAAAACAGTGAACATAACTTATCTTATAATAAGCTGAAATGTATATTCACCTTCTTCCTGCCATACCCCGCAAACAAGAGAAGTGGGGACACTTAATAGTAACACAGTAAATTTTAGAAAATCGTAGTCTGGACTAGATTATTAAATTACGTAAGAACTGTAGCTTGTTTAGAAAAATCGATTGCAGATTTGAAATCATCAATATGAAAGTGTCTAAAATCTGTTAAAAAATCTTATGAACGAAAAAAATATTGTTTGCCAGTGTAGTTAATGAATCAATACTGATCAGCACTACAAAATGATGCAGGAAACTGAAAGACATATACCAGCAAAATTAGTAAAATAAAATGATACCACAGTCATATCAGCTATCTAAGATTGCCCGATTTTTAAAAAAAAATTTCTATCTATCATTTTCATTGAAGTCAATTTCATAGTCTAAAAATTTCCTGACCAAATCTTTGAGCGATGATAAGTTTTTTTTCTTTCGAAATTAGATTATTAAATTGTTTAGTTAACTAAATTAAAACCACTTTTAAAGCTAACAATTGGACAGAATATATGTGACAAAATCTATATATATATTTCTCTTACACGGCACCAAAAAAAAGCCTCATTACAACTCCCCGAATGGTAACGTTAGAAAATCGACCAATGATTGCTGCTAAAAATGTCACATGGCAAATGTCACATGAGGTGGCTCAACATATAGCGCTTTTAAATACGGAAACAATAAGCAGAGTGAGCATTATCAGGTTGTTCAATTCAGATTCATGCCCTAAAAACATGATAATATTTAATTTAAACTCAATTAGGACTTAATTAATTAATTGAAGTGAGAATGCTTTAAAAGTCCACTGTTGAATTGATATTTTTCTACTGGGAGCTACCTAAACGTCTAAGTGTTTGTGTTGAATGCATTGAATTTTTTTATATTTCGCGTTTATTTATGCATTGAATTTTCGCTCTTTAAAATGCAAAATGTTAGTGAAGCTTCTATTGGCAGTAGGCAAAGGGAACTGCCAAAATCAAAACTCCCCGATTAGAAATGCAGCATGGCGACCTCCAGGTGGTATTTCTCGGGTACTGCTAACTGCCATGCATTTTGTATGTAAAACATCCTTATTTTGTTCTAAAATGTTATGTACTTTATCACAAATGTCAATTAATATAGAAATTGGTTTCAATAATGCTGATCACCAAAAAATATTTCATTTGGCGATAAAACAAATTTTAGTGTTCTTGACTTTTTGAGGGTTATTATCTCACAAGGAAAAGTTAGGGTTTAAAGTTTATATTTTTAAATAATAAATTTTTTTTCTAAAACTTTCAGAATTTCTAGCATTAACTAATTTATTATACACATTTAGTTGAATTTAAGTGAGTAACTGCAATATTTGATAATTTATTCTGCTAATATGTTTCTCATTTAGCTAATGTTTTGATTTTTTCACCATGTACAATCTAAATAGCTGACATACTTTTTTAAAAGCCAATAAGAACATTGATAGAATTCTTCTACATAAGTACAATACTATGTCTTTGATGATAAAATACTATGTCTTTGATGATAATATACTATGTCTTTGTGCTAGAACACTGTCTTCATTGGCGAGCGAGCGCAGCGAGCCATGGTTCACGGCGTGAACCACATGGGATTGCTTAGCAATTCTCGGGGGTTGGCAAGCGTTAGCGAGCAGGGGGCGGAGCCTCCTAGTATTTTAAATGAAATGGAATCGCTCCAGCTTGATTAAAAAAATTTCAATTTTTATGTTACTAAATTGACAACACTTAATTTATTTATTAATTACATATAGTGATTGTTAAATTATATATAAATAACGTTTATTTAAAAAAAAACAGATTTTTTATAATTTTGCAATGTATAGAAAATGAAATTTTCTCTTTTGTATACTCTTTCCGTATTTTCTTATTTTTTTCTTTTGTTAAAAAAGAAAAAAACATGTAAAATACAAGGTATATATAATGGCAACACTGATTGTGCAACACCACAACGATTTCAATCTTGCGAAAATAGATTAATATCACAAAGAAATACATAAAGTTTCCACTGTAATGCTGGAGAAGACAAAAAGGTGACGCTATGTCTTTATCCAACTCCGACCATAATGTTTTTAGCGCCATGCTACGTCTAAAAGCTTAGCTACTATAGATTACTAGTTAGATGATTTTATAGTTTTCTACTATTATTTTTAATTGAACTTATGAAGTTCTTAGTAATCGTCTCATTATTTATTTTACAATGAAATGCTTAGTTTTTAATTCTTTAAGAAAGTCGTGTGTTTTTGACGTCAAAAGAACATTTTGAAAAGTAAATTATGATTTATCTTAAATATTTTAATTTCTCATTATTTTTATACTTATTTCAGTACTGAACATAAGGCGTATTAACATCGATGTCTAGCATCCTTAATTCTCTTAAATTAACGGAAGAATAAATACGAAAACGCGTTATTAATGCAATTTTCTTTCTTTTCTTTGTTCATAGTAGAATTTATTATATGACAGAATAGAAATAGATAGAAGTATTTAAAAATATGTAAGAAACACGCTGTGTTGTTACTAATGCCACTTGCCAATATCAACAAGCCTGGGCAGTGGGTGACTTTCATGTTTTTCAGTGGCGCCACCTATGGCCAACAGTACGACTTTAGCCACGCACACGTTACAGCCCGTTTATAGGGCGGACCCATCCATTCATCCACAACTTGGACCAGAGAACGATCAATCTCCAATATTTTTGCAAAGTATCTTTTCTCTGCACCTTGATTTGACATTTATTTTAATGATGTTATGAGTTATAAACTGCATCGTCTTGTTTTATTTTAAAAAAAATTAAATAATCTCTTTAAAAAAATAGGATTTTGAACTTGTGTGGCATCCTGTTAGGATCATTTTTTTTAAACTTTTGTATGAATTCTGGTTCTATCACGCTTGTGCATAATTTGGAAAATGAATTTAATTACTTAGGTAATACTCTTATTCTTTTAACTGTTCTTGGAGGTTCACCCAATACTATGAGTTAACAGTTAAGAGTGCAGTTATATTTATTCTCAAAATTCATTTTTTAGTGTTAATTACATAAGTTTGAAAAATATTAATTCTTTCATGTTATTAATGGCAGCTGTATGATTAAAAAAAGTTAAAGATGTTATCGTCGACTGGATTACGTCGGATTACAGGTTTATATTTTTACCAAATGACTCACCTTTTTTACTTATTTGCCAATTTAATTAAAATAATTATTTTACTCTTTAAGAGACCTTTTTTTTTTGAAAAAAAAAAACATGGATTACCTGTTTCGAGCGAATTTTCTCTGCCAATTCTGTTGCAGACAATAAAAGCAATTTATTTTCAATTGGTGGTACGGGTCTTGTTTTTACCCAGAAGATTCGGTAAAGGAATGATATTACATAGTCCGAATACGGTTGAGTGAAATATAAGAAAATTCTAATAAACTCCATAGTTGAGGCTAGCACCTAAAAAAATAAATTATAGAAAAAATTACATTAAAACAACATTTTAAATTATGCATGATTTGAAATGTTCTTGAACACAGAAACTTACAGCGTTAGAGCATAGTTGCATAATTTTTTAGAAATTCAATAAATAAATAAATAAATAAATAAATAAATAAATAAATAAATAAATAAAATGAATAAATAAATAAAATACTTTTGCTAATTCAAATGAGAAAAAAAAAAGATAGTCGTACTATCGTTGTACAGTTATTGTACTCGACGAGATATTTCACCCGAGAGAAGAACGCAATAATAACGTCAGAAAGGCGAGATCCAGTTTGAGTTTTTCTTGCACGTGCAGTCATACTTAATATTTTACTTTATTTCAATTCATTCACAATCTATTCTAAGTAATGAAAGTAGGACAAAAGCTTTGCAAATAAATCTGAATCAAAGTGCATTGCGTCTCTGTGCGAGCTAGATTCTTGAAAATCTACATTCCGCACTTGCGAAGAGGACAAAATACGCCGAGAATTTTAAGTTGACTCCCTCTGTGAACACAAAGGGTAAGAAATTCCTTTATTCAAATATTTGGGCCTACTCCTCCTAATGAAGATGACGAATAAATTAACTAATCTACATTAATGAGTAAAACTGATCGGCATTAATGATACCATGAAAATATTTTGTGGTTAGCCCTACGGAATTCTAATTTAATATTTATCAACTGCATTGATAGCAGTAAAGATTCGAACCTAGAGGACAAATGGACTCAAGACAATCTGGCAGAATGTGTCCTTTTTCCCTTTGTTCTAAACGTTACGTTATTATCTCAATCAACTGAACGTGCATTTTTGGCATGCATAATTTAGACTTATTTTTATAAATTTTCTTCGAGAGCCGTGATGGCTCAGGGGATAGAGCGTTCACCTTTAAAATGAGGTGAACAGAGCTCGAATCTCAGCAAGGACTGGTTGATAAGAATTCTGAATCTGACTTGCACCGACCACAGTGCTGACGTAAAACATCCTCAGTGGTAGACGGATCATGGGTTAGAGTCCCTTAGCCGTCAGGCTAACAGTGGGAAGTTTTCTAGGTTTTCATCTCCATGCAACGCAAATGCGGATTAGTTCCCTCCAGAAGTCCTCCTCGAAGGCAAAATTTCTCCCTACTGATCCAGGAGTTCCCTTGTCTTCTGGATTGAGTTCAGAATTACAAGGCTACGGTGTTGATCATTAGTAGTCGTAAACCCAAAATTGGGTCGGTTATTCAACGACGGTAATAAAAGAAAAGAAACTATTTTTCGAGTATGATCTCATTTTTATAAAAAATATAATAAATGATAAATGTGTATATGAAAGACAGGTTTGTAACCAATCTTTTCTCTGTGATTTGATATACATTCGTTGAATTTTTTATTTCGGAAATGTTGCAAATTGCGCATTTATGAAAATAACTATAGCATTAAATGCGCGTTTAAAAAAAACTAAAATAGCTCAAAATGCGTGGTCAAGAAAAAAAAAATAGTTCGAGAAAAATCTACCTATCTCAAAATACATGTTGAAGAAAAAATACATAGCTTGAAATGCACATTTTAAAAATGGCCTCATTATTTGACTCCGTATTTTTGAACTGCTGTCATGGCTATTGTATTTAAAAAGAACTAATTAGTGAGTGATAGTTTCTTCTAGTGTTTAAAAAATTTAACCAATTCTCATCTCTCTTTCACTTCTAATTTAAGCCTAACGTAATCGTTGAAAATTTGGTTTCATTGTTTGACTGTGTAAGACCTATTTTCAGCTTTGTCAACTTTTTCAAACAAACATTTTCAGCTTTGTCCATTCTTTTAAACGTGTAGTTAGAGCTAAATCTAGGATATCTAGGATGTAGTTAGAGCTATGTCACTCGTATTTTTTGAAGAAAAAATGATGTTAGACACTTCCATGACAAGGACAGCTAGAAACTAAACTTTTTATGCAGAATTTTAACAGATGCTAATACACCCATAGTTATTTGACATTTTATGCATCTACTTTATGTGTTTTATTTTGGCCTTCTTTTTTTGGTTATTGTAGGCCTATCGCTATATCTTGTGTTCTAAATTGTAATATTATTTTATGTATGCAAGATCGGGGTTAATTGCTAGGATCTTTCGGCTATGCAGGTACCTTGTGAACCTAGAGTTCCACTCGAAACTCTATTATAATGATGAAAACTCCTACGAGAATTATATTTTAATTGATTACACTAACTACTTAAGTAAGTACTGCTTAATTAAGCTTAAAAAAGTCAAGCCCAATCATTCAAAATAACAATCCGGGACTCTTTGGTATTTGGTATTTATTTTTAAGAATTTCAGGCACTCTGCCGTATGAGGGTGATTCCCATGAAATATGACAATTCACTGTCCCATGCTCCAAGATCTAATACAATAATAGTAAAAGAACCTTTTTTAAAAAAATTAATAAATTGTATTGCTGTTAGCATTTTAAAATGACTTTGCACTAGAATTGACTGTTTTGTAAAGTTAAAAAATTTAATTGTACTTCAAAATGTCATTTTCCTGACATGTCCCAAACAATGTTTCCAATAATAACTAGGTTCAAAACTTCCCATAAATTTTTCAATATCTGATTTTTTTTATCTCAACCGGTGTAAGCATTTCTAGAATATACGCAGAGGGTATTATTTACAAAACTTCGGTTAAAAATTTTTTTTTCTGTCAATTCCTGGCTACTTTTATTTAGTGGATTATAACTAAAATAGGTAGAGCCAGCAATCAATATCTTATGTTAATAGATTGATTAGATACCCTCCTATATGAGCATGTCTTGTTGCATGAATAAAGAACCAATTTTGTGGTTCGAAATCTATTTCAAAAAATTTTTCAAGATGAGTAGGTTTTAGTGTTGTCATTTTCCTGACTTCTTGAAATCATTAATAACATAAACTACATAGATTTATCTGAGTTATTTTAAGAAATCCTGTTGTTTTCTGCAGAATGTAAACGTCTTAGGCCAAAATATAATATCAAAGTCAAGTTATATGCTATAAAATGGCGAATTTGTCATTATCCTCTGCTTATGAATTCCAGGACAATGAAGTGTTACCATAAATTTTTTTAACTGCTAATACTGTAAGGAAGAAAAGCAAATATTAACCTAATACCAAGTTTATGTGTGATTGTAATATGGTTGGATGTAATCAAAGTTATTTATTTATTTAATGATTGATTATTATGCACAATTTTATTCTGTACATATCAGCAACAAAAAAAATTGATTCTTTCTACAGTGGATAAAAATAATTAATTTAAGCAATTTATGGTTCATCTAACATAAAGGCTTAAGTTGAGTTACTTACTATTAACTTAAAATGACTGTTTTTAAAACTTCTAAGCTAGTATGTCATTTTCCTGGCATTAGAGATTTGGTGAATTTCTATTTTATTTTTTTTTCTCAAGCAAATGTCAATAAACTACACTGTCAGTAAGATATTAATAAATGTAACTAAAGAAGTATACAAATTAAATTTCAGATTATTTTGAAGACTTTGAATTTGAAGAAATTTTTTGGTCCAAAATGTCATGTTTAAAAAGAATCACATATGAATCCAATAAAGCTCTGTGAGTGATATAATCTTAAAAATGGCTTAAAAACTATTTTATATTTACCTAGCAGAAAAAAAAACTAACTACCCTGAATAACTTTTGATCTAACGGTCGGATCTTCACATTCTAGGACTCAATCATAATGGTTCGAAGGGCAGATCACAAATATGCTTATTAATTAGTGCAGACGATATTTTAAGTTAAAAATTGAGACACAACAGACTTTTTCTGAATAAACATACTCTTTTTTCGATGGCCCTAATAATTTGGAGTTCAGTCAAAAATTTGGACCTCTTAATGTTAATTTTACTTTTTGCGTATATCCCCATATCTCGAGTACTCGACATGTAATAAAATTTTCCAAACTTTGAAGTGCTTTTATGATCAAACTATTGGGGCCATCTTTCCCAGACTGCGGCTTCCCCACATATTGTGGGAGACATAAATCCGAATCTCTCGAAAAAATGGTATGTTTATTCAGAGAAAAAATATTTTTGTGTCTGATTTCGTAGCTTAACTGCACAAATTAATTAGCATATTTAAGGCTACCCTTCGAGCCATTAAGATTGAAACCTAGAACGTAAACATCCGATTATTAGATCAAAAGTTATTCAGGTTGGTATCTTTCTTATTTTGCGCACTGTATTCTAAAAATCGATATTAATCTAATACAGCTTGTAGATTTTCCGCCTATTTGCGAAAACATCACATCTACTTCGATTTCATTAAAAGAGAAGTGATATTGAAGAAAAGATAATGGGTAGTTTATTTTTGTTTTCAGATTTGGTGCTCACTTTTGAAATTCAAAATTGCACATCCCGGCGTATAACCTCTGCTCGTAGTAAGAATCGTTCCAGAAACCAAAATAGTATCTTTGATTCGTTTATAATTGTGAAACGTTAAAAAATTTGCCTTTTTTGGCATACGTTTGGCACGGACCAATAAAATTTCTCTTGATATTTAACTGAAAACTCATTGTTGGTATGGTTTTTAGATTTTTTTTATAAAAATGAGGTTATTTATCAAGCATTATTTTTCTGTTCAAATGTCATTCGAAAAAAATTTTCCATAACACCATATCGACCTGATGAAGAAAAATATTTGGTGTGGGTAGAAATTAATTTTTGAACAATTATTGTTCAACAGATTTTTCGATTAATGAAGGCGATTAATCAGAAAACATAAGACTTCGCATTTTTAATAAATAGAGTTTTGGCTCAAAAGAAAAGTAGTAACAATTGAAAAATTAATTTTAGAGGTTATTGAGTATGGTTTTAAGGAGGTAATTCACCTTACAGTGCCTCTTCTCTGCAAGAAATCAAAATCATAGTTAATTGGTAGAAAAAATTCCGAAAAGAATAAGCAACCATACTAAGCTACAAAACCAGTACAAAAGCCACATACCAATGCTGCTTTCTTTCAAGTTTAATAGCTATTGATCATTGCCAAAGTTATAAAATGTTTCTATTACATAAGCTTTAAAATTTTTAATATGTGCCAGTTGAAAATTAGCAATGATCTTATGAGATCAGTACATTAACCCAACCATTTAATGGTTTCAAACATTCATGTAAATGCCGACCAGACTGGGGACTGGCCTTGCATCAAAAAGGTTCTGGGTTCGAATCCCGGCTGGTAAGGCTGGGATGTTCGCTTATTCTCTGTACTATCTGTCCTTATTGTGGAAGGAACGTTGGCCCACCTAATACGATGCCCCTGTAAGAGTGGCCAATGAATCTGCCATTCAGATTCCTATATGACGAAAGGTCATTATTCAGGTTGGCATTGAAAAGAAAACCATACTTGTAAATGTTATTTGCAGCTAAAGAAAGACTATTTAAAAAATTTGGTTTTTGCTCAAACAATTTTCTCGGAAATAGGTTAAAAGGATATTTTATACAGAAAAATAATTGAAGGATTTAATATGAGTAATAGCTGAAATGATAGAAAATGTGCGTTACATTAATTTCGGCGTGATAGACGAAAATTGTTTTTATGAACCTTTATATTTTATCTCTCTCAATCTCTAAAAAGCTAAAAAGAGATATAAGCTTTGTATAGATAATAGGTAAAACAATAAATGGAATTCGATCTCTCTCGGACAAAAATATATTGAGTTCCACATTCTTATCTGGAAATATTCTCAGGGCGTAGGAGTGATCGATTAAATATATAGATTTTGTTAATGCACTGTGCCTGTTATGATATGTAATGATAAAAATAAAGCAGAATTTATCAGCCTACATTATCAGTAAAAGTTTTAGATAATAAAGATAGGATTCTTTTTTTTCTGTCTCTTATTTGCACTTCCGTAATCGAAATAACTTCTTTTTAATACAAGGAAATTTTTTAATACTGAAATGCCCATTTTTACACTTTGTTTGATTTTGTGGATACTTCACTTCAAACTAATATTAAATAAAACTTTAACTAAGTAATTAATTATAATGTACTTTCTAATATTTGACAAATCTTTTGTGTAAAACGGTTTTTAAATATCAGTTTATATCCATATGTATACACACACACATGTATACATATATAAATATAAAAATACAGAGAAAACAAGGAAGAAGATATAAAGATCTTTTGAGAAAATTTTTTTTTAAATAAAATTTACACGAAGCATAAATAAAAAAAATTGATAAATAAAATAAAATAAGGAAAATATATAATCTCGTCACTAGCTCACACTGTTATATCCGAAAAAATAGTGCATTCTAATATTATAGGTCAAAGCAAAACAAGATGCATATTATCATCCAACTATTTTTTTAATAAAAATATGATGTTTTTCGTTTTTCCAAATTAATAACATATCGTTTATTAAAATAAAACTAGGAGGCTCCGCCCCCTGCTCGCTAACGCTCGCCAACCCCCGAGAATTGCTACGCAATCCTATGTGGTTCACGCCGTGAACCATGGCTCGCTGCGCTCGCTCGCCAATGAACACAATGTTCTAGCACAAAGACATAATATATTATCATCAAAGACATAATATTTTATCATCAAAGACATAGTATTGTACTTATGTAGAAGAATTCTACCAATGTTCTTATTGGCTTTTAAAAAAGTATATTAGCTATTTAGATTGTACATGGTGAAAAAATCAAAACATTAGCTAAAGAAGAAACATATTAGCAAAATAAATTATCAAATATTGCTTCACTAATATTCTGCATTTTAAAGAGTGAAAATTCAATGCATAAATAAACGCGAAATATAAAATAATTCAATGCATTCAATACAAATACTTAAACGTTTTTTACACGTTTAGGTAGCTCCCAGTAGAAAAATATCAATTCAACAGCAGCCTTTTAAAGCATTCTCACTTCAATTAATTAATTAATTCCTAATTGAGTTTAAATTAAATATTGTCATGTTTTTAGTGCATGAATCTGAATTTAACAACCTGATAATGCTCACTCTGGTTATTGTTATCTGGTTGCTCACTACGTGCTCTTGCGCGCCGAATCCAATCAATTAAAAATGAAGACTGTTGCCAGCGCGAGAAAAGAAATATCATCGGTTTTATTGATACATACATACATACATGCGTACGTATTAGCGTTTTATATAATATAGATTATTGTAAAACTTAAAAATTAAAATGGTTCATGAAATAAGAATAAATAACTTTGATTTCATTTCAATAGATCACCACTCTTTGATGATAGATACATTATAACCACCTGCACTTAGCTGGCAATGAACTTATTAAAAAATTTCCCCCACCTATAAAGCTTTGCACTATCTTATAATCTATAAATATATATATTTTATTGTGGCACAATCATTCATTCTGGAATTTCTCTATCTATTGGCAATACTATAGTTATTACTCCTTTTGTTAGGTTGTAACAGTGTAACAAAGCAAAACAACAAAATTGAACGCAAGTAATTATTTGAGTAATGTTCAAAAATTAGTTAAACGCTATTTAGAATAATGTTGTATTTCTTATGGATATAATGGAAAGTTGGAGCGGTTTTGGTGGTGTAGATGGTTGAATTGAAGTGAATAGTGAAAACAAGAAAAAAATCGTAATAAAAATTTTATTTTGTTGCCGATCTCTAGATGCAAAGTAAAAAGAATGTTATCAAAGTGACAAATCAAGTTAAATAATGCATTTTGCGTAATATGACTAAGGATTGGCCTTGGGAGAAAATACCTGCCCAAACAAAACCCAAATTAAAAAGCATTATTTGATCAATGCTTTGTAATACAAGAGATATCCATCATAAGCAAATTATCTAAAAAAAAAAAAAAAACACTGTCGAGAGAAAAGCCAAATCAACCAACCCAGCGACATCTTATATTAACACGATGAATGCTATGGTGGTCACCGGTGACCGGCACTGAGTTTGTTCTTAGCGCCACGGGGTTACTGGTGACCGGCGAAGCCAAGATTATTAGAAACACATAATTCGAGCAAATGTTTAATTTTTTTGCATTATTATCGTTACTAAAATGGTTTGAAGAAATTAATGCAATATAGAACACACAAAAATAGTTTTATTTACAACACAGAGATGCCAACTTGCTCCGGACAGCGAATAAATATTTTCAAATGGTAGTTAATTAATTGTGATTCTTGATTTAATAAATTCAATTTAGTGGATTTTAATCCATCATTATTTCTAAACAATTCTTTGACTTATATGATTGCCCACTTTTTTCAGATAACTCATGCTAAACCTTTTAAAAAACTAGCAAAAATCCGTCTAAATTTGCAAATTTAGCGTGTAGTTATTTACCGTTTGGCCAGACCGGCAAGTCATGTAAAATCAGCTTGCCATTCAACGTGTTAATATCTTAAATAATCCGGATGAAGATTTAAGGCAAAATACTTCGTGGGAAATTAAAGTAAATCTAATAACTTAAATGCTAAATTTTGTTGTGGTAGAAATAAGAAAGGTTAAAAATAAAATTTGATGCGCAGCTGTCGTGACATTGAAAAATAATTAGTTATACTCTTGCATAGAAATAACAAAGTTAGCTGTTACATTTATTGAGAACAGAAATATTTGTATCTTCTCTTAATAAAATTTAACAGATATTAATTAAATGATTTATTTATTTTAAGAGGGATTAGAAAATTTATGAAATAAAGACAATTTAAAAGTTAGGCAAAATGTAATGCCTATGTATTAAAATAGAAATAAAAGCTTAACAACGAAGTAATTTAGATTTATTTTTGATCTTTTCTAAAATGGATGTAGAAATTTTAAACATATACTATTGTGTCTGTATTTAATGATAACAAGCTATGTACACATACATACTATATGCATATGCATTACATATACAGACTATATAAACTATTTAAAGTTATGGTGCCGCATACTGTTATAAATTATTGGTGATGTAGCTTGCCTTTTTCGATAAAGAATATGTACATTATAAGACACTCAAGTTATGGCACGTGAGGAACTAGTTCAGCACATAATGAAGCATTGAGATGAGTTTTCGATCTTATCTCAAGCCAGAGATGGAAATAATTTTAATACTTCTGCTACTTACTAGACTGATATGTATCGAACTCATACTTATGGTGTGTTTGTGTAATTTAATGGCGGCCGGACAGATATTAATTATTACCAAAATTCCAAAATTCAATAGTATAGAACTTTAACAATATCACAGACATCTCCTGAAAATAGTTAAAATTGAAATCAAAGTACATCCATGTGAGCAATAGCTGGACGATGTAAAAATTTGGCTAACATATTGTTTAAAATTAATTCATGTGTTAGGATTGGTGGATGGGGTTTAAGAATTAGAATCTTTAAATTCAATTTTGCTGTGTATTCGGTTACCACTAGAGTTTATCTGATGTACAAGATAATTTTGAAAGATGTCCAAGCTGGTCGCTAAGAGCGGCTAGTATGAAATTATAAAGTTAAGCAACTCAGCATTCCACAGTAAATTTGATTCGAAAAGTATCTATTTATTAATATTTTATTATGCTTAAAATGTTTAATTATGAGCATTATTTCTTCTGTGTACAGTACATTAACTACTAAAATTCAACCGATCTAAATTAGGAAAAATCTTACGCAGAGAAAAATCGCTAACAAAACTGTCTTGCACACAGTGTTTATTACTCGGAAGGTAAAGAGTTTAATTGACTTAAATTATTTGGATTGACATTTTAAATTTTTCTTTTGGATTGAAATTTTTATCAAATTTTTCTTTTTATTCTTCAAGAGTTGAAATCTGAAAGCCTTAAAATATGTGCCATTGGAAACTCAAAAGAGCAAAAAATTTCAAAATTTTAGAGAATGTTTAGATTTAGATTTTTTTTATTTATGAGTGTATTTCATTATTATGTTGTCATTCAAGTTATGTCGTACCAAAATTTTGATATGCTTAATGGCGTCTAAATTTTATTGCTTTATTATTACTAGTATTATCATATTTAAAAAAATTTCTTTTTTGAAAAAATGAAGAGCAAATATAATTGTTTCACTAAGAATGGTGAATTTTACAAAATCTAGCACTAACAAGGGAAACTAGGGAAGTGTGACTCGCCAATTTTGAAATAAACTAGTGGGATGTATGCAGGTGACGAACCTCCTAATGTT
>NC_092212.1:51766202-51804408 GCF_043381705.1 Parasteatoda tepidariorum
AAAAAAAAATGGACTACCATGAATAACTTTTGATCTAATGATCGGATCTTCCCTCAATTTTAATGATTCAATGAATGATCTCTAACATGATGTTCAGTTACTGCAGTTACGAAATTTAAGTTACGAAATCAGACACAAAAACGTAATTTATCTGAATAAATCTCGGTGGATTCGGATTTTTAAAATATGACTTTCTTGAAATTTGATTTCTCAGGAACTTTTCGTCCGGTTTCACTCAAATTTTGTATTTATAATATTTGCGGTTACCCCCTCGAATTGTTACAATTGAGTCCTAGAACGGAAAGATCCGATCATTAGATCAAAAGGTTTTAAGGGTGGCCCGTTTTTTTATTATGCATTCTGTAGTAAGGAAAATTAAGCTCTACACCACACCTCCTAAGTATGGGTAAGAGTTACTGATAGGATATTAGTAGGAATGACGCAGCGTGGCTCTTTACATAGCATAGTTTGTACAAAGCAAGTGTTTTTAAATTTTTTTGGTGTTTATTTCTTCACGTCAATGAGTGGTTTTGAAGCATTTGATGCTTACTTTGTAATCTGAAACAAGTTTCAAATGAATTCATCATTGGAAAAAGTTACAAAAAGTTTGCAAAGTGTCCTCCTTAAATTTTATATGTATGCTCTTTACGTAGCATTGTTTACACTAAACATTGCGTTCTAAAAATTGTAAGTACATATTTTTGACACACACAAGTATATTTAAAAACAATTGAAGCTCACTTTCTAATCTGAAATAAGTTTGAAACTATTTCGTCTTTGCAAAAATATTTTTAAAAAATTTGCAAATTGTTTTTCATTATGTTAATTATGCTCTGAACGTGAGCAAACAAAGCCTTCTTAAAAAGTACTAATTTCTTGAAATATATTGGTATTTTTTAAAAAAAATATGGCCCTCGCTCTGTAATTTCCAATAAGTTTCCAAAGAGTTCCTCATTACAAAAAATTAAAAAAAAAATTAATTAAGTGTCCTCCATTATGTTAACTAAACATATATGCTCTTAACGTAGCATGGTTTGGAATGAAGAAATGCTTCTTAAAAATTTTGAATATTTATAATCTATGGGGACTTTGAAAAAATGTGCAGCTTATTTTGCAATCTGAAGAAAGGCTTAAAATGAATTCCTGAATTCTAAAAATTATAAAGAATACGCAAAGTATCCTCCAATATGTTAACTATAAATATGCTTTTAACGTAGTATTGTTTTTAGTAAAAAAAATTCTTCTTTAAAATTTTGAGTACTTCCTTCTTTACACATATGGGTATATTTGAAAAAAATTGGTGCTCACCTTCTAATCTAAAAGAAGTTTTAAGAGAATTCCTCATCGCAAAAAGTTAAAAAAAAATTCGCGAAATATCTTCCATTTTTTAACCATATATATGCATTTTACGCATCATGGTTTGAACTAAACGAATGCTTAAAAATTTCTGGTGCTCACATAAATGGGTATTTCTTAAACATTAGACGTTTTCTTAAACATGTCACCATCTAAACCATGCCACATTAAGAGCATATATATGGTTAACATAATGGAAGACATTTTGTGAATTTTATCTAATTATTTGCACTGAATAATTCATTTGAAACTTATTTCAGATTTCAAAGTGAGTGTCACTTTTTTCAAAAATACCAATATGTTTCAAGAAATAAATACTCAAAACTTTTAAGAAGGATTTGATTACTCGCGGTATGAGCATATTTATCGATAACATAATGGAAAACAATTCGCGAATTTCTTATAAACTTTTGCAATAAAAATTCATTTGAAACTTGTTTTAGATTAAATACATGTGTCAAAACTTTTTTAAAATACCCATAGTTGGGAAGAAATAAGTATTAAAATTTTTTAATAAGCATTTGTTTAGTCAAAACCATGCTGTCTAAAGAGCATATATATAATTAACAAAATGGAGTTCATTTTACGAATTTTCTAATGTTTTTTTTTGCAATGAGAATATTATTTGAAACACTTTTCAGATTAGAAAGTAAGCATCATTTTTTTCAAATATACTCATATGGGCCAAGAAATAAGTACTCAAAATTTTAAAGAAGAATTTTTTTTTACTAGAAACACGTTAAAAGCATATTTATAGTTAGCATATTGGAGGACACTTTGCGTATTTTTATAATTTTTGAAAATGAGGAATTCATTTGAAACTTGTTTCAGAATACAAACTAAGCGTGTCAAGAAATAAGTATTTAAAAATTTTAAGAAACCTTTTTTGTTCAAACAATGTTACGTAATGAGCATACATATAAAAATAAAAGAGGGCATTTTGCGAATTTTTTTAAAATTTTCTTGTATTGACGATTTCATTTGAAACGTGTTTCGGACTAAAAAGTAAGTGTCAAATTTTTTAAAATACCCATAGATGTAATAAAATAAATACCAAAAATTTTTAAGAAGCATATGTTTAGTTCAAACTATGCTACGTTAAGAACATTAATATAGTTAACATAATGAAGAAAGTATATTGCAAATTGTTTGTAATTTTTTCCAATGAGAAATTGTTTCAGATTACAAAGTAAGCTTTAAATTTTTCAAAAATACCCATAAAAGAGAAGAAGTAAATACTAAAATATTTTTAAGAAGCATTTGTTTAGTTTAAAGCAAGCAACTTTAAAAGCTGTGCTATGTCAGCCCTACTAAGTGCTTGTCATTGGGGTTGAACTCTTATCCATGCCGAGGTAGCAATCATTCCATAGATGAGAGGTCATGGACCCGAAGTGGGGTGAAGCACTCATTCCATAGCACTATAATAATAGAGATCATCAATCCTAAAAGTGGGGTGTAGCGTTCATTTTTCCCCTACTTACACCGAAATACATATAGGTTGCGATAAATTGTACTATTTATGATCGTTGTTTTTACTGAATCAGAAATAAAGCAGATTAGATTTTTATTACTTTTATCTAATGACATTATTATTATTTGTAATCACAGTTTTTTATTAATAATAACCAGATCAATTGATCCGGGCACTGATCGATTGAGTATCTGTCAGTAGTGTGTCGACCATTCTCCACATTGATGTTTTTCTTTCAAGGTTAAAGTCCATTCCCTGGTATTCCCTACACCACCTGTTGGAATAAACTTAGGGTTCTGTGGAAGAGTGGAATAATTTCTAATCGGATCCCCCTAACGATTTGTTTCTAAATTTCTGAGACCAGTTATCATATTTGGATCTAATCAATAATCTATTATTTGGTAAATACTGCGGTTGTCTTTACGTTGCTATTTAAATGAAAATGTCAATGAAAAAAATGGAAATTCTTTTTGAAATACAATTTTTCTAATCGTATTGCATTGAATAAATTGTTAAAAGGGGGTGAATTTTTTAAAAAAAAATTAATTAGTATTTTCACATTACTCTTTTCAAATCAAACTAACAAATAATTAAATTCTCTAATAAAGAAATATAATTTCAAATAACCATTTACAACACAGCAGTTCTTTTAAGGCTGTTTTTCGAAAGCTTCTTCTGATGAAGTGATGTTTTTTTGTGAATAATGAGCTATTTTTTTAAATTGCTGTGAGATTGCAACTGTTACGCATGACTGCTAGGTAAAGTTTAGCCTATCTAAAGCCAGTGCTGCATATATTTATTTTGAAAATCAATCTGGAGAAAAGCCACAGTTTTGGTCTAATTTTTAATATTTAATAAATTACTCCAATGCTGCATTACCTGTGCGCATAAAAATTTGTGAAAACTGAGAATAAGGCAGTGATTTCGATAATTTTCATCTGGGTGAAAAAATACTGAAAAATTGGCGAATTTTAAAACTGTTTAATAATTTCTAAAATATTATTATATTATAAGTTATTTTAAGTTATAAGTTATTCGTCTGCACCAAAGCCCGGATAATTTTTCACTTTTTATTTTCCTTGGTGACAGAGAGCTTCGAAAAGCAGCGTTAAACAGTTCTTGGCAGATATTTTATGTTTTCATTTCAACGAAAGTCATGATTCGGCTTAGTTTATTAATCGTCATATTATGTATACACCTGGAAAACAATTTCAGTTCTAGACTACATTCAGTTCCTGTACTGCATATTCCATTAAAATTCTCTAATTTAATATTTTTGAAATAAAACTGTCCTTTATTAGTTACTACGTTTACAACTGTCTTATATATTTTATAAAATCGGGGTTCCACCGAAAGAAAGTTGATCATTTAGGATTCCGTAGCCGAAAAAAACTAGTTAAGGTTGAGATCAGGGTTGGATCTGTGGCATCAAAAACTGGTTTAAACCGTCGAAAACGAATATTGAATGTGAAATTTTTTTCAATACATTAAAAATATTCCCTTTAAACACTGATATTATAGTAACATATAAATGAATGCTAATGCACAAATATTTATATATAAACCTAATAATAATTATAATTATGCAGAATATATAGCTTTGGACAGAAAAAGCAAAATTTGACCGTATCTTCATTGCTTAATTTCATGCGAGAGCTCCGATCTTCTAAAGGAGTTTTGACATAGACTTGCTGAACTCTTTACACATCGCAATCAGTTTTTAAGTTTTCCTGTAATTGAAATATTTTTTTCGATAATTTTAATGTTACGAAAAACCTCATTAAATCAAATTATAACCCTAGATTAAACAAAAACCACAAATGCCGAGAAAAGTTTTTTTTTTAAATAATAAAAACAGCGAATAATCAAAAGATTCTGAATAACCTTATCTGTAGCAGTCTTCATTTTTTGAAATTTAATATATAAGCTTTATGATATGCTTTTTTTAGGTAAGAGATGAAATGCATAAGTAATTTCTAAACACTTTTACATTATTAGAGATTCCAATTGTTTGTATATAGTGATCTAAAATTTCGAGCATATTTTGTAAGAACTGTTTTTTCAACATACATTCGAACTCCGGTTTAACGAAGCGTTATTTTCCGAATTTCGAGTTATAATGAATTTTATGAAATTATGAAGTTAGAAGAAATTATGAAATTAGGAAACAATTAATAGCGCCTCAGACACAGAAGTCGATGATAATGAATCTCCAGGGAAAACTGTTACTTTTTCTGATGCTTTGAACTGCTTGGCAACAGTGAAAGTTTATCTAAGGCAGCAAAATGTAAATGAAGGAGCATTTTCTTCTCTTCATGACGTCCATAAAACTTTTTAAAGTAAGAAATTAAGGAAATAAGCAAACCTTACTCACGGAATGCTTTAAAATTTCAAAAAATCAGCGCGTAATCACTCACTGTATTTTAAATTCCTGAATAAAAAGTATAAGATTTGAATTTATTTTGTGTTAGAAATGTTCGGATATTCCTTAAGGTTAGTCAATGTTTTCTTGTTTTCTCTCCTCTATTTAGCGAATAATATTTTTGGTCCCTATGAATTCTTTAAATCGGAGGTCGACAGTATAGTAATTTGCGTAGGAGCAGAAACTTAATATTTAATCTTATTACATACAATGTGCAATTTAAGTGTCGAAAATAATGTTTATACCAACACATAATGCTTTTTAGATTTTTAAATATGACGGTTTTATCTACAGTTAAAACCATCATAAACTGACACATATAAGAAATCCTGATTGTAAATATCATTGCCCGATATTCTTTAAACTGATGATAACACCTTATGAAGCAGCTTCATAATGCTTCATCATAGAATCGAACAATAATAATGGAAAACAAATTTATGTATATTATAAAAACTTTTTATTCGTGCACGAAATTGTAATACAAAATTGTAATATAAAATTGTAATATAAAATTGTAATATAAAATAGTAGCATAAAATTCAAGTTATTAAAATATAAACGCATAGAGATGTTACTACACAGCAGCACTTGGTCAGGGAACTTAAAACACTTTTCGCGAAGAAACTTTTTTTTTTCACAGTCTGATGGAAATTCGCAAAAATAAAGAAAATTGCTGGAAATAATGCGTGACGTTACAATATTTTTTTTAATCATAATTGATGGAGACAGATAATAAAATTAGTTGACGTTTTTACGAGGCATGAAATGTTTTTTTTTTTTCGAAATAAATGACACACAATTTTAAAAGAAAGAAAGTTCAGATTACTTTCTATCGTGAAATGTTTATTCTGAATAATTATATTAATCAAAACTTTATTTGAAACTAATAAAAAAATATTTCAATTATTTTCTTTGAATTGATTCTTTATTCGTTTCATTTTCCCTATCATCATGAGATTTGTAAGAAGGACAAAGTAAAATACGCCACACTACAATAATGGAAGAGTTACTTTCAGTTTTTGATATTTTTATATGCAATAAGAAAGGTAATCGACTTAACTTATTTAGAGGTTCCTGTGAGGGTTGTCATAAATGAAATAACATCCTTCGTACAGTTTGACCAAATTGGCGATAATCCAAACGGAACCTCGAAATATATGCATACCTCTTTAAAAGTGCATTGCGTGTCTTTCATATATACTAGGAGGCTTCGCCCCCTGTCGCTGGTGCTCGCCAACCCTCGGAACTGCTTTCGCAGTTCATTTCGGATTGCTTCGCAATCCGATGTTCGCTTTACTCGCTCATTGGATACGTTCTTACGTCTAGCTTTTGTATACTTTTTTGAACAGTGAAGTTCCGAAAACTTTTCACTGCAGAAAATTCTAAACCTGTACATTTCAATATTAATTTGAAATTGCAAACAGTTCACATATTTTTCTTAATCACACTATTCTAAATTTCAGCTGTTGAGAAAAGTAACTGTTGTAAGTTTTGTTTTAAAGTCTTTCCCACAAAAGGGCTAAAGCCATGTGTTGTAAAACAATATGAAATAGTAGTCTGCCACTGAACGCCGGATGTTAGAAGGGAATTCCTGTCTTAGAAAAGAGAAGGCCTCAGCACGGGTTGTTAAAACAAGAAATTTAATCTATAGTTGTCCAAGCATAATGACATCTTTCTTTTTTTCATCCATTACGCAGTTTATGCTCGGTACGACGGATCACTAAATTGATCCGTGCTGAAGCTTTTTTTCTTCTAGGACATGTTATGCCGGGAGAGCTGTATTAAGATCACCGGAATTTGAGCACTGGTGTTGAGAGTTGTATTAAGGTCACTGTTGCGTACTCAGTCCTTTAGTTTCTATTAGTAATCAAGTGTGTACAGGTCCCCATCGTGTGTGATCTAGTAGCAACAGCGCGAGAAGGACAATGTTGCGGTCACAAATAGCAAGTCAACTGTTCGTTGTGTTCCATCCACCGAAGTAGGCGGGTTCAGTGGGTATATCTGTTGAGTTGGCGTGTTCAGATCACGTTGGGTCGCCAATATGGCGAATTGGTTACCTAATAAGTCACCTATGTCGATTATATCAACTATCTATGAAAAATTACAGCTAAACAGAATCAAGTTAGACGCCCGGTGGCTGAGCGGTAGCGCTTCGCGCTGTCGTGCCACAGGTCCCTGGTTCGATCCTCGGGCCGGGCAAGGCTGACTCAGCCTTTCATCCCTTCAGTGGGTCGATAAATGAGTACCAAGCACGCTTGAGAACTAAACACTGGGGGTTCCGCGTTCGGCTGACCACCTGACCAGAACATCTGCTCCTGCACCTCAGAGCCCAAGGTCAAGAAAACTGAGATGGGCACAGTAGACTTTGGCCCGCAAGGGCTGTCGCGCCGCTGAGTTTAGTTTTAGTTAGAATCAAGTTAAGAAATGTTATATACTATTGTATTGGAATTGAATAATTGTAGTGGTAGCTAAGCTATCATTGCAAAAATGCAACTTTAGGGATGATGACATATTTAGCTATGCAATTATTCAGATCGGCTGAAATAAGAGTGGGAAGTTTAAAGCTTTTTCCTTTTTTTAATACCACTATAATTAAAAAAATCAGCATTCATTTACAAATGTTGCAATTATTTAGAATGTTTCCAAGCAGCCTCACTGCATGCTGACCATAAAGACTCAACACAAACTGTACTCAAATTTATGATGAATGAGATAAGGGCCGCTTTTCGGCTCAAGTGTCCGGGTAAATTGCTCCATCAGGATAGAAAGAATGATTTCAAATTGCTGGTATTAACGCTAGAAAGGAGTTATTAAATTCGAACGCTTATTTGGTTCGATATGAAGTTTGTAGGGGTAAAAAGGACACCATTTCTGAAAGCTTGAAGCATGGCATTTTAAATTATGCCAGCAGTTTCACCATGTAAAATCTTTCGAAGCTGTTGTTGCTGAATAAATTGTTAGGATAGTATAGAGCTGTTTCTTTTATTTTGATAACCATATGCAATTTTCTAGGTTCTGGCAGAACGACTCCAGCAAAAATAAACTATTTTTTTAATTTGTTCTTGTTATATTCTGCCGTTCAGGTGGCCAAGCGGTTAGCGTACTGGACTGAGAAGCCAATGGCTGCTGGTTTGAATCCCGCTCAGGACATGGATGTTTCTCGCTGTGTTGTTGTGTGTGATGTGTGTATGCGGCACACACTATAAACGTGCAGTGTGGCGTGTGTAATATTGATCGCATTCGTAACTTTGGTTGCAAGGTACTCCCCAGGCAGCGCAAAAGGAGCAACACTTCCGGCACTTTCCATGGCAAAGAACGATAATTTCAGTGCCTTTCTTCAAAAAAAAAAAAAAGAAAAATAATAAATAAAACAAAAAAAAAACTGTTACATTCTTATTTAATATCATTTTTACTTAATATTCCACTTTTGCCTGTTTTGAAAATTTTTTTGCTCATCATAATAACATTTTCAAATTTTAAATCTAATAAAATTTAAATCTAATTATATACTAATCTTTTAAATTTAAAGAGAAAAGACAAATTGAAAATGTCAATCATGTCTAAAGGTTTTTTTTATGCAATAATTTAAGTGTATGAAAGAAATAACATATAATAGCTTAGCAAGCTAATTGGAAATCGAATTACTTATAATAAAGTAATAAAGAGGTCATTTTTATGACTGTGTACTAATTAGGATTAAAATCTTTTATTCAAATGGAGGTAATATATTTTTGACACTTTCTCAATGATAGCATGCAAACGATTGCTGTCAAAATTTATAAAGCATTTTTCATTGCATTAAGAAAAATTATATTTTATTGTGATATAGTTTTTAAATGAGTTTCTCATTCATTCAAGCTATTTTTTTTAGCGTTAAAGTTAAGAATTAATTTAAAATATCTTTCTATGCCTTTTATTGATTATTAAATCAATGTACAGTAATAGTTTTTATCCAAAACAAGAAATAAAAACTGATTATGGATCACGCAATTGCTTATATTTAAATTTCAGTTCTAAAATAAAGTGGACTTTTTATTTTTATAGTGAGCATTGGTGCTTTGCGTTTTTAATCTTACTGAATGTTAATATTAAGTTTTAGAAACCTTTTTTTGTCTCTGAAAGCATAACCTAATTTTCCTTCAAAATTGTTCTCGCGATATGCATTTTGTGGGTAAAGAGGCAATTGGATACTTACAACTGAAGAAGAAGAAGCTCACTGATAGATAGACAATTAACTTATGACCTCAGCGCCAGTTGGTTTCTCATAAATAAGATGGCGCTTTATATTTTATATAATCCTGTCTAAGTTCGAATTAAATTTCCACATAAGTATTTTAATTAATGAGAAGTTAATTAAATACAACACTGTGTAGCGTATCAAATTTGTTAAAAAAGAATTCTTTCTTGTCTACGTTTCTTATTTAACCGAAATTTATTATTTTCTAATGCCACGGTGATTATTTTTGTTTTGTGTCTTTGGTAATTAGTAATTTGTGTAATTAGTTCATTCATGTTTTGCAGTGTTTCATGACTGTTTTTGTATTAAGTAAGAAATAAACGAAATCTTTCTTTGTGAAAGAATATATAATGTGTTACTTAAGACAAATCATATTTGATTGGCTAGGCGTACCCAAAATAGAATGAAAGAAAGATTTCTAGCATAAGCAAATGCTACGCTTCAACAGCCAATCACGATCGACGCACACGCTGACGGTACTTGCAAGTATCTAATTTTTCAATATTTTAGCGATATACTAGGTATTTCAAAAACGAGGATCAGCGTTTTGATACATGCTGCAAAAATATGACATTTTTACATAATAGGGATTAAATAAAAATCTTTCAAGCTGATAATGGAACATTTTAGTTATTATTTTTGAATTTGTGCTGCGTTGGTTGTCATTCACATTACCGAAATGAAGCATCTCTATAGCTGCATTTTCTTTTTATTTAAATTGAGTTTAATATTTCCTCTGTCTTATAATATTAAAAAAATAAGATTGAGTGTGTGCAACCTGATTTTGATTGTGGTTAATTTTCTCCCTATAGTACTGGTACTATTTGGGATTATTTTAGTTTTTATGTATTATTCACTGTCTGGCTTAAGGTTGAGTTTTGCTATAACAACTTCAACTCTTCTTATATTTCGAGCTGCGATGATCTCACGATTTCAGCGTTTTTCAACACTTTCTAAACTCTTAAAGATGTACTCTTACGCACTTAAAACATCGACATGAAATTTTTTAATGTGTATGTATGCATGGATCATTGTCAGCATTTTGATTCAAATTTATTTTACAATATACGCTGTTGAAATGGCATCGAAACCAATTTATTGGAAATCAGCTGTGATTAATTATGAGTTAAATAATGCCAATTATTACATTGTAATAGGTTTATTATTTGGAATTTATACAGAAGTATGCCTGATATTACCTCTGAACAACTTTGCTGCTTTATATGTAACCATCACGTACCAACTGAAAAAACATTTTGAGGAAATGAAATTTGAGATTACGAAAGGAACTGATGATAAAGTTCAAAATGTTTTGAAGAAATATACCGCGTTGATATCTGTAATAGCCAAAATCGACAATGAACTCTCGTTTTTTCAGTTTTTATTAGTAAGTTTTGGCGCGACAGTAGTTTTCTACTCTGTAGTTTCTTTTCTGCATCCTGATATAGTTTTCGACCCATCTCAGAGCATAACGATGCGATGCATATTCGTTCATCAACTCATAAACTTCATTGCAACTTCAGTTTCTGCTGCAGACATGTCAGAAACAGCAAAAAGCGTTTTCATCGAATTCTGTAAAATGTCTCAAACTGGACATTATTCCAGCGTTGCAGTTCAGAAACTATCATTTTTAGCAAAGGAAAATATCTATCTGACAGCATGGAATATTGTACCTATTACGTATAGTTTTATGTTTTGTATCATTGGCAGTATATTGACGTACGTCATTTTAATTGACAGCTTAAAATTGTATTAATGAAATTGAATGGATCTTACCTTTTGCTACTGACATAGCTGCTGTTATTTGCAATAACAACTAATGCTTGTATTGTGTATTATCTATTACTAATTGCTTAGAAACTTTCCTATCTGGTATGAAAGATAGAAATATTGCACCAATTAAGAGAATTGTTATTTTTGAGAAACAATATATATTGACATATGTTGTTTTAGTGATAGTTTCTCTTTATTTACATAAGTAAAGAAATTGAGAAAAACACAGTAGTATACTGATTAATTATCTTATAAAAACTCCATTTTGCCTTGTAAAACTGAGGAGATAGTAAGAAATTTTAATGTGTGAGTAATGGTATTTCTGAATGATTGCTTAATCTGTTACTGAATTTCATTATACTTCATTATGTACATGAATAAATCTCGCAAGTGGTTTCTTATTAGAAACCACTTGCACCAAACTATTTAATTATGATAACCAAAAGGTTATCATAATCAAATTTGAAAATACTTAAAGTATGAAAAAGTATTTTAAAATTTAAATGCTGCCACGTGTAAACCAAAAAATACACATATTCAGTAAATTGCAGTATTAAGTTTATCACAAATGTTTATTAAAGATCCAGATTGCAGTGATATTCACGCTTGAAATTATATCAACACGTGTGTAATCAATAATAACATTGTACAGCATGAAAAATGTCTTTTAGATGAAAATAATGTTTATCTTATATAATTCATTGTCGAATCTGTGATTATTTTTTGTTTACCACGCACTACATTTTCAAATATCCTTGCGCTCTCCTTGTCAGTGTGACTTCGCCAACTTGGCGATCTTTTGGATGACTTTGATGACATTTTTGGTGACAAAAGTCCTAACTAACTTCTCGAAGTCTCGAGGCCTTTCATGTATTGGAAATTGAGATGTTTGAAAATTGACTAGAAGCTTGACAAATTCTCTCGCTATATGATGGTCCATTGTGGATTTGATATATGAATATGGAACCTTTTGTTTATACGAAATCACACAGAAATTTTTTTTTACAGATTTGTTGTACAGTGTAAGTATACAATTTGTTTTAATTTCAATAAAAAAAGCATGAAAATAAATAAAATTATATGTTTACAAAGTTTGTTTTGATTTATAATTCGATATCATTTAACTGTTTATATTGAGATGGAGAATATTTACATCTTTAAAGGAATAGGCACTGTATATGCTCTTATTCAATGTGAAGGACACATATAAACAAATAAAATGAACACTTTCATTATTGTATTTGATTATGTGTAACAACAATGAAAACCTCATTCAGAATATTTCCTTATACATTTAAAGAACTTCAAGTGGACATGGAGTAATCCAGGGGTCCCCAACCTTTTTGTACCTAAGAGCAAATTCCAGATAATCGGTTGAATGGCGGGCACCCTTTATTTTTTCAAGATAAATTTATAGTTGGTAGATATAGGTATTAATACACACACTACACATAGCGCATACAATTTTTAATTTTAAAAATTAACTGAATATAATTAGTATTAATATTCTTGTGTAAATAAATGATTACTGAATTGCTTGAAAAACATACGAAGTATAAAAATTATTTATAAAATACAGTCAATGTGATCTTTGTCATTGCATTTCACTGTCTATCGTTTCCTAATTGCGAGAACATGAGGAAATTCCTACTTGCAAGCAATCGTCAGTAAGTTTGTCTTTTCCCTGCAGTTCCAAGTTTAAATTATTTAGTTTTTCAATTATGTCTGTTACGAAAGACAAATCTGCTAGCCAAAGAGGATCTGTTAGTTCTAAAAATACTTGATTTTTGGCTTCAAGATAATTTTTTATTTCTTCGATTAAATGTATAAATCTATCAAGTACTTTGCCTTTACTGAGCCAGCGTACTTCAGAATGTAAAATGAAGTTAGCATCATCAGGATTTTTTTGTAACAGGGCCTTGAAAAGTCGAAGTTGCAAAGGTGCTGCTAGAATTAAGTTAACTATTTCAGTAATAATTTTCATTACGTGTAACTATTGTAGTAATTTACAGCATTCATTTTTGCATATCATTTTATGGGAAAATGGAAAACTTAAATATTGTATTTTATCGTTGGGCACAAGCAGCGGGCTCACCTAGACCGATCGACGGGCGCTATGGTGCCCGCGGGCATAGGGTTGGGGATCCCTGGAGTAATCCAACCTCCAAACAGTTTATCAAGTTCCATACCCGTGGATATTGTCAGTCTATCTTTGAAATGTCCACTCACCGCTTGTATACCAATAGGCAAACCATCACACATACCAGCAGGTATGGTAGTTGCAGGAAATCCCAAAACATTAAAGATGGCAGTATATCCAACATTAACTAAGTTAGGAATAGTTAAGTGATAAAATGGTGGAGGTTCTGGATGTGTTGGCACTAAAAGTACAGAATCTTCCTTAAATATTTCTTGAAATTTTTTTTCCAGAACTCCATATTGTCGCAAAAGGTCATAGTACCGTTGGTCTCTCTCTCTTATTTCAATCATTGAGTAGTAAATGAGATGAAGCGTATGATGTGAGAGGTGAAAGATATTTTTAAGAAGTTCTAACAATAAATTGGTTTTACCGTCTTTATGTGCTAAACATAGTTTAAACGGAGGAATATCTGTTTCTAATAGTTTGCATTGCCACATGTCTAAAGCATTCTTTAACTCTGGAAGTTTTAATGGAATGGCTTTTATGTTATATTGTTCTTCAAAGAAATGAGCAGCCTGCAATTAAAAAAAGAACAAATAATGTATAAGTAGGTTTTGTATTAATGAAAATTCTGGATACAAAGAACTTGACTGTCTATCTAAAGAAATGAGTAAAGAAAAGCAGGATGAGCTAGAAATATACAAATTTCTGCATTCTTCTTAAACTAGAAATTTTACTTTCAGCGAACAAAGAATTTTGTGATTTAATTACAAGTTTTGTAAAAAGATGGCGTTGCTGACTCAAAAAAAATATAAGCTATGTCTTCCATTGCTGCATGCTAAACCATTTCAACAGTAGGATTTTCATTGTTCTGAGATTAAAATATGGTGTTGCTACAAATGCTGGTAATTATAAACATAGTGTTTGTTATTTTCAGTCAGCAGTGTCATCTATTGGCAAGGTTATCAATCAGTTTTTAAATTTGGTGAGAAAGAAATTTCTGGTTTTCTAAGTACACTGTAAAAACTGTGGTAAACTTATCCGAATTTAATGTTAAAAAACTCTAAAAATTAAGGGTTATTTCAAAGTAATATTGAATTCCGTGTTCATACACACTTTAAAGGGTGTAGTTAAGTCTCAACTCCAAAGAATTAGAAAGCTTACTCCAAGTTTTTGCTTCCGAAAACACCAACATTAGTGGATTTCGGATATCGCCAGTAATTTGCTTTAATCGAGTAAGAGTTGACGTGATTGTTGCTTTTTTCCATGCCCCTATACAATATTTGCTGAAACAAAATTTAATTAATTAAAAATTTATTTTCTATAATATGTATTTTTTTATTGTATTATGTTTTTTAATATTTATATAATAATTTTCATAAATGTCTCTGAGCTGAATATTTGAATACAGTATTTAATGCGTATAATACTGAACTGAATACAGTATTTAATGCGTATCCGATTCAGTTATGTAAACCCTTGTTCGAAATGTAATAAAAGTAACTTTACTGATTCTTATATGTATCATTTCTTACTGTAACTATAAATTTTAGTGTTACTTAATAACAAACATAGGGATGACTGCTGAACACCAAGTAGTGTAAAGGAACATTC
Organism: Parasteatoda tepidariorum; assembly: GCF_043381705.1. Lineage (NCBI taxonomy): Eukaryota > Metazoa > Arthropoda > Arachnida > Araneae > Theridiidae > Parasteatoda > Parasteatoda tepidariorum. The sequence continues at coordinate 51,781,219 of NC_092212.1, forward strand.
TATGTGTTTCACTAAAACAAGAACTATTCTCGGATTTTCTGCAGTGTAACACTTAGCAGCTAAGTAGCTGTAATAAACTTGTGTTCAGCTGCGCGATTTTTTTTGCAGTGCTCAAAAGAGCATACTGTGCTCATTTACTGCCTGTATATTTTTTTTCCAATTTTTTTTAATTGATTTAAGTAGTCGGACATTTTTGGGATAGCCGGTAATGCAGAACTTAAATAAAAAAGAATAAAAAAAAACCTAAGCAGATCAGTCAATCCGCCATTCCATTCAAATCATTTATGCTTAAAAAATAATTAGAATAAAAAATTAGGACATAATAAATTATAAAAATACTAGTGAGCTATCACTCGCCAACGCTGAACTGCCTTTGGTGTTCCGTTTATATCGCTATAGATTAACCTATTCATTAAAAAAAACCTAGCGTTTGCTAAGTTTCAATTTTTTGATTTACAACTATCCGCAAATGTAAAAAAGGTGTTTAAAATGAGATAGCCTTTAAAATTTACATGCACATTGTTTAAATATTATAAACCTTCACGAAAACTATCCTTTTCAAAATAATTTATGAATATCATATCGTTTGAAAAGTATACAAATGATTTTTACCTTTCTAATAGCTTGTTTTATAGCTGGATCAGCTGGTATATCAGGAAATTCTTCTATGTAGTATACTTTCACTTTATGAAAATCGACCTAGAAGAAAACGGGTATGCAAATTTACATACTTGTTGGTCACTTTTCCATCGGGGAAAAGAAAATCATAAATAATATATTAATGCGTGAAATCAACACTAGCACATTTTTTCTAGCTTCTTTGGCTAATTCTGAAAGAAAATATTAGCCAAAATAAAAAATAAAAAAAATTAAACAGTTTTTACTATTATTCTTTCCCGGTAATTTTACCCTATAAAATTAGTAAACGAAGTACAACTCATAATTTTTTTCTACCATTGTTGAACAGCCAAACCAATTTTCGGTCTACGGCTGCGAATGTTCAACTACGCTGCCTTTTAATTTTGAACCCAATCCAGAAGACTAGGAAACCTCTGGATCAAGTATTGGGAGAAATAAGCCTACGTGGAATATTTTTTGATCGAACTAACCGGCATGATCTACATGGAGAGGAAGACCACGAGAACCTCCCACGGTTAGCCTGTCAGCAAAGGGACTCTAACCCATGATCCGTTTACCACTGAGGATATTTCACGTCAACACTGTGGTCAGTGCAAGCTGGATGCGGATTCGTATCGACCAGCCATCGCCGGGATTTGAACCCGGTTTAATTCAATGGAAGGCAAATGCTCTATCCCCTGAGCTATCGCGGCTCTCATAAAAAAATTTTAATAATATTATATATTATGTAAGGCTGTAATAATATACAACTATACACTATCAAACAGCTAGAAAATAAAGCTATTTTTTTGCTGCCAATGCATGAGACTCAAGATATATACCATATAGTTAGGCAATTTTTTCCGACGATTTTTCTCGTGTTTCAAAAGCATAACTACAAATATATGAAACACGTGTTTTAAAATAGTTTTCAAACTATTAAATGTATGGCGTCATCCTATTCCTGTCTATGGATAAATAACAAAATCGATTAAAATATATAGCTATTAAGAAACGCTCAAAATTGAAAATTGTTTTTGGTTTTAAGATGAGTTAAAAGCTTAATATCATTGATGTTCGCTTCTAAAGAATAGAAAAGATAGAATCAACTGAAGTTTAATTTGCAACAAAGCTGATTGCTAAAACCTACGCGAAAAGCTCACACATGCAAGAACAAATTTCTTCCTTCATTAATATGGAAGATAATAGATTAAAACAAAATAGACAACTCTGAATTTTAATTATTTCTCTTCAGATAAATTATGTTAGAAACCAAAATTTAAAAGGAAAATAATATGTTTATTGTGGGCATGCGCACAATGTTTAAAAGGAAAGTAACATGTTAATAACCTTTGTGGGCAGATTAATAGTTTGATTGGTTAGCCACATCTACTGATAAATAACAAGACGGATAAATAACAAAGCAACAACATTTTTTAAACATCAACTTTTTAAGCAACAACTTTTCTACATATAAGCAACAACTTTTTTTCCGTACTAATGCAGTTATGTTCATCCGGTTCGAAGAAGCAAAATAGTGTTTTTTTAAAATAATAAATTCCTTTTTATAATAAAAATTTTATTAATTAATTCTTCGATATCAAATTGTGATTTTCTTTTGAAGTTAAAAACGATTTGAAGCATGCTTATGTTAACGAGTTGAATGCCACGCTAATTTTACATGGCTTGCCCGTCTGGCCAAAATGATTTCGGTGTGTTCTATATTGCATTAATTTCTTCAAACCATTTTAGTAACTATAATAATGTAAAAGAAATTAAATGCATTAAAAATTTACTCAAATTAGGTGCTTCTAATAATCTTGGCTTCCCCGGTCACCGGTGATCCCCGTGACATTTAACATGTTAAAGAACCTGGTGATACGTAATCTCGCATTATGGACAATGCTCAAAATAAGCCAGTGAAGTATAAAACGACTAAATATTTCTCATATTTCCCTAATATTGTGTACAATTCCAAATGATAAACAAAGCATAAAATATCCATATTTAAATAGCATGATTATGATGTATTAGTATTAGTTGAAATAAATTTTTAAATGAAGCAAGTAGATTCAAGTTTTATCTTGTTTTCCTTACTACAGGCGATATAAATTTTTATTAATTGTTTTATTATTAATAACAATCAGATTAATTATAATAATAATTTTCTGTCATCCATCGACAAATTTTGTAACTAGTTTCAAAATTTGATGAGAATAAGGTACAAACAATTCATTTCGTTCTATATAAGGTTAGTTTCTTCGTTCGGTTTGTTTTTCTGTAAAAGTTATTACAAATCATTGGTTGATTTTTGTTAGATTCGGTAACAATGAAATGTTTTCTGAAATAAATTCTAATTTGAAATGTTTCTTAAAATCAAGAATTGAAAATTATTTTCACCTTATTTTCCAACTGTAGCCTTTGATCATTTTCGGATAGAATTTTCAAAAGAAGAGGTAGATCTTCAATGTATCGGCACATGGGGCCAGTACAGGAAATGTGATCTACTTTCTTACTGTGTACTTCATGATATGGATACTTTCCAACATTTGACACAACCTCTAAGAACATATAAAACATATTTTAACGTAAATAATAATGTTATAAAAGTAAAATTTACTATCAAGATGTTGAAGAACACCATGATTTGTTATTCAAACACACACTGTAACGAACAGTCATTGCATATATACAATTATATCAACCTTATGGTCGAATTTTTTAATATTTTGTTTTACGAAAATTTTTTTTCTTCCAATGCCCACCTTTTAGAATGACCCATCTGGACATCATATAGGCATATGAAGGGCAGATTTATTGGCTATTCTTTCAGGGCACCATATTAGGTGGGCCAACGTTGCTCCCACAATAAGGATAGATAGTACAGAGAATGAAAGAAACTCCATGCCTCGCCTGGGATTCGAACCCAGAACCTTTCTGATGCAAGGGCAGTTCCCTAACCCCTACACAAGCCGGTCGGCTGTTTTAAGAGATAAAAGATTCAATGAATAAATATTAAAGTTAGTGATTAAGAAAGCTTCTTAGCAGAAAGATAAATTGTTTCGTATTTTCATCGTGTTTATACGAGGTAATAAGTAAAGAACATAAACAATAAAAGAATAACAGATGCATTACCGGCCGTTGGTTTATGGCCGTATATGCCATTAAAAGAAGAGGGCATTCGAATACTTCCACCTACATCGCTTCCTATGCCAATAACAGCTCCACCAGTTGTTAGAAGAGCTCCTTCACCTCCTAAACATTCAAACAATACCTATTATTAAGAAATTTTCTACTCAGCGAAAAAACAGCACTTATTAGACGCAAGTGAATATTTTTAAATATATTTAGGTATTTTAGATGCAACAAGAAAATATCNTCCAACTAGGTCCACAAATGCTCTATTGGATTAAGGTCAGGTGAATTTGGGGGCCAAGACATGACTTGAAAGTAACTGGAATGTTCCTCGACGATTCGAACCTTATGACATGGTGCATTATCCTGTTGGTAAACACCATCCCCCTCAGGAAAAACTGTTTCCATGAATGGGTGAACCTGGTTTGCAACTATGTTCAAGTAGCTTACAGAGGTCAGGGATTGTTCTATGAGGATTCTGATGCAAGGGCAGTTCTCTAACCCCTACACAGGCCGGTCGGCTGTTTTAAGCAATAAATAAATGAATAAATGAAATTTCTGTCAAAATGCGTGGCGGAATGTGTTTTTATAATAATGGGCGTATTCCAAGCAAAGATATTATCTAGATGAGTTAAAATTTGCTGTATTAGTCTACTGTAGTGTGTACTACATACAAGTAACTAGTTAAGTTAATACAAAATTCAGGAATTTTTTGTCTTGTTTTATTTTCAACCCAGGTTTGAATCCTTTGGAAAATTTCATCATTAGACAGATTATGGGTTTGAGTTTTCTTGCCAACGATTAACCATGGGAAGTTTTCGAAGTCTTCATTTCATTTTAATACCAATGCGGACATGATTTACTCAAAATCGTTCATAAATCGAATTTTTAGAGGGTTAATTATTGCTAATTTATCTTAATAGCACTGGGAAAAATATTTTTGTTTCATGTTTCATGAGATTTTTTTAAATAGATCTTACTCTCGTATCGCTGGTCACAATAATCGGTTTCTCTCAAAGCTATAGTTCTTTAATGATATTTTTAGTCTGTGTTTTGTCGAAATGTACAAGTTTCAACACGTTATTTGCAACGGAAGATTGCATAAATGTTGTGACCTTCTAGGAGAATAAGGGATCATACACTGCTAAGGGTGTTTTTCTATTATGAACTGTTTCTTCATGTGTTTCTGAATAGGTCGTATTAAGAAAACGCTCCTAGCCGTGTACGATGACATTTCTGGAGATGGGTTCCTATGTCATTTTAATCTTGATGATGTGCCCTAGCTCCCCAAAAGTTTATAGCAACATTTATGGGACCTTCTGTTGTAGACTTGTATATTTCGATAATACATAAACTAGGAATGACATTTTAAAAATATGTTTTCAGTTTTAGAAGCAAAACTAATTTAAGATTTGAAATTTTCACACCCGAATTAGGAAAGATCATTTTTTTGTATGAGTGCAACAAAAAATTTGCTCCCTTGTGTAATCACCAGATTTTTTAAAGTTTTTTTTTTCAATATTAGCTGACGACTCCGGATATGCATAGCTTCGATTACGTTTTGACTACATCGTCTTCCATCAGCATGACAGCCCTGTAGAGGCCAAAGCCGTACCGACAAATCCTTTCCATCTTGCTCAATCAAACACGAGGTTTCTCCATTGATGGCACCCATGGTTTTAAGATCTTTTTACAAGAAATCAATCCATCTGGTGTTTGGTCGTCCTCTTTTTCGAATGCCAGTATACTTTCCTAAATTCAGCCTCGTAACTGGGTCATCCTCATTTAATTTGACTAAGATCAAACACGAGGTTTCTCCATTGATGGCACCCATGGTTTTAAGATCTTTTTACAAGAAATCAATCCATCTGGTGTTTGGTCGTCCTCTTTTTCGAATGCCAATTTACTTTCCAAAATTCGGCCTCGTAACATGGTCATCATCATTCATTTTGACTAAGATTCAATAAATAAATATTAAAGTTGGTAATTAAGAAAGCTACTTAGTAAAAAGATAAATTTCGTCTTTTCATCGTGTTTATACGAGGTAATAAGTAAAGAACATAAATAATAAAAGCAAAGCAGTTGTATTACCGGCTGTAGGTTTATGTCCGTATATGCCATTAAAAGAAGAGGGCATTCGAATACTTCCACCTACATCGCTTCCAATGCCGATAACCGCTCCACCAGTTGTTAGAAGAGCTCCTTCGCCTCCTAAACATTCAAACAATACCTATTTTTAAGAGATTTTCTACTCAGTGAAAAAACAACACTTATTAGACTCAAGTGAATATTAGTAAATATATTTAGGTATTTTCGATGCAACAAGAAAATATCAACATGATAATGCAACAAAAACCAGTAACAAGAAAATATCTATAAAGATCACGATTATTTAGATAAATTCAAAAAAGTAAATGAGTTTAATATAAAATGTATTACAGGTTCTAATGTTTTTCTTTTCTTTTTTTTTAATAAATTTCTCTGGGGAATAAATTAATAAACTATATTCATCCTAAATTTATTGTCTCCCTTTAAAGGAAAATGTGCTTAGAAGTACCGTATCTACCTCTTCAAATGCTCCAAGTGCTATAATGGGATATTAATATAATTATTAATACTTAATTTTTAATAATTTTTAATTTTTAATACTTCTTCTAAGCAGTTATGTATAATAATCATTAAACATTCAGCATCTAATTCGTCAGGCTTTTGAATAGTTGTGCCTTTTTTTTCTAAGTCACCTTTATTAGGAATAGTTCTTGAAGATTTTAACAAAATTGCGGGGAAAAAATCTTGCGGCATACATATGCTGTTTCAAAACTGCAATAATAATTGATAAACAAATCATGTAAATTTCGATATTGATTTCCAGTGTAGCGTCAGTAGGGTTCTATGGGTTTTAACAAAGCTATAGTTGATTATGAAATTAATATTCCCATGCCACTGTAAAAACTATACCGAGCCATACTGTGACACCCGTACCCCAAATCGACCATTCATGACATAGAAATAGAAACATATTGTATAACACAGAGCTTTCGCCTCCCAATGAAGTTGCCCTAGTTTGTATCAAAGCGATGGCTGATCGATACGAATGCCGCACACAACCCGCACCGACCACAGCGCTGACGTAAAATATCCTCCGCAGTAGACGGATCCTGGGTTAGGGTGCCCTTGTCGTCAAGCTAACTATGGGAGGTTTTCATGGTTTTCCTCCATAGATAACGCAAATATCGGTTATTTCCATCACAAAGTCTCCCACGAAGATAAATTTCTCCAAATACTTGATCCAGAAGTTCATTTGTTTTCTGTTTAGGGTTAAAAAATATAAAGCTACGGAGTTAAGCACTGGCAGTCCTAAACTCATAAAATTGGGTCGGCTGTTCAACGACTGTTTTAACATAGTATATAATATGTATTGTATCTGGACTATTTAATTTTTATATTTTGAGTACGGATAATATGTTACACGATTAATAGTCTCACGTCATAAACCTACAAAATTGGAGCTATCGACTTGTCAAATTACAGTATAATAGCAAATAGTTCTTAAGAGGTTTGATTTAACTTGTACCCTGCAGAGAAGTTATGAATGTAGAAGTTTACTTCTACATGGTTGTACATTTGTGCTTAAGTGAAGTGCGCTTTGATAATTTTAGCTGCCACATTTAGTTTATCAATAATTGCATTTAAGGGATTTTAAAATGTAAAGTTTTATTAATCATGTATGATAGTATGCAAAAGCATTTAAATTTCAAAAATAAATGCCAAAAATGAAATGACTAAGTTAGTACTCTTTTTCTTTAATGCCAAAATGAGAACACTAATGTCTGAAGAGTTAAGAAACTTCATAGAATTTAAATAAAATTTCTTTCGTTGAGTGTAGCAGATACATTTGAAAAGGTAAACTAACTAAATCAAACGAAACAATAAACAAAAATCTTGTAAGGCTTTGATGCTAATTATTACTTTAATGAATTTTACCTGTACTTCCACCAGGAGTCCTAGAGTGATCAAAAGGGTTTTTTGTAATTCCGTAAATGTGATTTGCACTATCCCACCACATACATCTCTCGGGAACATTGGTTACAGTTACAGGAATAGCTCCGGCTGCTCTATAAAAACCAGCGGCATCAGAATCGTTTTCTGCTTTTCGATCTTTTACTTCATAAATACCAGCTGTTTGAGATAAGCCTATGAAATAAGGAATAATTTCAATTAGTTTTCACGTAATAAACTGATAGATAGATAGCACAATAAAGGCAAAATTGATAAAAAGAAAATAGAGAAAAAGAAGAAAATTAATAAGTTTCTTTTCTTAGAACTCTCTGCAATAATTAAGTTTTGATTATGATTATTATTCCAATTTAAGGACTTAAAACTAAAAATGGTAGTTATTATAAAGTAGCCTTATATGTTATTAACTCATTAAATTACATTTTAGGATAAACATATTTAAATCAGTATCCAAACTTATTTACTTATATAAACTTGTTGGGCTAGTGAAAACGGAGAAATTACGAAGCAGATAACAAGATTAACTTTAGAAAAGAGACTTACGGTGGAAGAGAAAAAAAGGTACTAGTTTAATAGCAAAATTTTATCATGGTAATAGTAACGAGAATTAAAAACTGTGCAACCAAATCTGTGTTATAACAATTAAATGTTTCAGACTATTTCAATTGAATACCTTTTTTTATTTAGATATTCATCGTGAAGAAATATTTACTTACTGTAGCCATTTTGGTGGTTGGCTTGCTTCGTGAGCAGGGGGCTATTGTGTAACACTAATGTGTACCCATATAGCACTCATCTTCCGAAACCTTTCCCTAGGACCTCCCAAATGCATCCCTTTCTTCCGAGGGAAGGCGCGGATAAATAGGGGAAAGCCGAGGGAAATTCCATTCTAACATTCCTAACATTCCATACGTAGGAAGTCCTTCGGAAACATCGCCTACGGATATTCCTCCACCGGTCATCCGTTAGAAATCAATCCAATGGATTTTTCTCCCTGGTTATTCCGTAGGAGCATCATAATTACTTAAGTCTACGCGTGCAACCGGCTGAGCAATTGCGCATGCGCTAGATGTGCTTGACTAGAATTTAATTCTCACCAAAGAATTTTTGAAAAGTAACCCTGCTGAAGAAATTGCGCGGAGGTATAGATAGTTTGTTGCTTACAGGTGTAATCAAGTGTAGCTATGTTGACTGTTGTAATTTTGAGCTCTTCATTTATGATTCAGTAAATAAAGTAAGTTAATTGTTTTGAATAATTTTTTTCTGTTTATAATATTGTATCTATGTATTTTAAACGTTTACCACATTTTATAATTCTAATTATCTGTGTTAAAGTAGTTAATGATTTCCACGTTACTGAGTTAGGCCTAGTAACATACTTGTTCTCCGATTTTATCTTTGATATAATAAGAAATGTCTGTTAATAAAAAGAGTATTATTTTAAAGATACGATAGTTTATTATTTTGTATATAAAAACCATTAATCAATAAAAAAATTTCTAAACTTTTTAATTCTTTTATGTGTGCAGAATAGGTAAAATATAATAAAAGGTAGGTGTCAATGAACCATCATTTACAATAAAAATTTTTTCAAATGTAAATGATGGTACATTGACATTGATAATTACTTTTCTTTAAGATTATATAACCGTATGTCGTAAGGGGGTAATTGTAGACTTGTATATCACATTAAATTAAACTTAAGTAAGTTAATAAAAAATAGCACTGTAATAAATCCATCAAATGTTATCTGATATATTTATTGTTTCATTAATGGTGTAGTTTTTACTAAATGATGTATTTAGCGACATATTTTCAACTGAATCTACTTGTGCAAAATGCCAGTAAAGTTAAGATTATTTTATAATTATTTATATTTTTCATCAATAATTGATGAAATACCAGAATGCATATAAGTACAGTAAGATTTCCTAAGCAGAGGTTGTGCAAGCATTACCTTTAACTGTGGAGAAGTGATCAAGTTTAGCGATTATCTATGATGCAGGATGGCTCAGTGGGGCTTTAGTGAGGGAACTTGTTTATTATTTTGATATCAAGTCTTTCCTTCTATTGCCCCTTCTAAGCCGCATCGTTTGATTTCCACAAACAACTTGGAGTTTTTGGGAATCTAATAATGTAGATGTATTAGTAAGTATAATTATATGTATTAGTAGCCTAAGGGAAAGCCATAAGATTCAAATCTACCTCAGCACTTCCTAAAGAGAGTACCCGAGGAAAGTATGCGACCTTGAAACTTCCTCAGTTCTTCCTTAGGAGACTGCCCGGGGAAAGCCATCGGAAAGTATGAGACCTTGAAACTTCCTCATCATTCTTCCTCGGCTCCTCCTATGGAGTGACTTTCGGGAAGCCCGCCGGAGGAACTGAGGAATTGAAAGGTGCGGACATTTTGCATTACTGAGGAGCTCCGCGGGAGGAATTCGGGAAAAGTCGGGAGCTCCGGGGGAGGTTGAGCGATTCCTCCGTGGGAGCTACTACGGAAGAATTTTTGCTATATGGGTAAGACCCCTATTATGTAATATTAAATAGACTGTAATATACTGCTTCTCATCATAGAAGTCAAAAATTGAAATAAGAACTATTAAAATTTTAGTGGAGAATTTAACTAGTTTTACACAACAACTTAGCCCAAAATATAAATTTTAGCTGTGCTTTACAACAAATAGTGTGTGAACTCATAATAAAAAAGGAACTGAATTGAACACAAGTCATTGTACAATGCTAGAAATTTCTCTAAAGAAAATAGTTAAATAATGATTTATTTGATTGTTATTTTACCATATTAAAAAAAAAGAATACGGGTTGTGGTTGTGGGAATGGCGTGGCAGAAGTCGAATTCCTGGCCATACATGGCGCCACTGAAAAACAGGAACAATCGCCATACGACAAAAAAAAAGAATAAGTAAATAAAATGATAATAAAATTGTAAACTGTGAGAAAACAGTTTATTAACTGCTTTCATGTAATACGGATAAACAACCAAAATTTTATCGCACCCCTTAAGCCCACCTACTAAAGCCAGTTTGTTTCTTGCAGCTGCGTGCATATTATACCTTATTCACATACCTTATTCCTTCAACACATGGAAAGTTTTCAGTATCTTGCACTCCCCTATTTGAGACTCTGGGCTATTAGAATACGATACTCTCATTCACGCATAGATGGAAGCACCAAAAAGCTGCTTAATACAAAAAGTGTAGCATTTCTCATAACTTACGATGGGTGAAATAGCCAGATAAACTAATTAAACCACATTCCACGGTTCATTTGATAAATCACAACTCAATAAAAACCTAACTCAAATACCAATTACCTAACGAAAAGCGTAGCTCTAATGTCCAGTTAAATTTTATTTTTATGGTTCTGAAACCATGCTTTTTGTAAATGGTTACAAAACCGCATAGTTTTGTATTCATGGTTTTTTAACCATACTAGTTGTAAATGGTTTCGAAACCGTAATTGTTAAAAAAAGTTTTTTATCATAAAATTTGCGGTTAATTGGTTGGATATTCTGCTGCATGTTATTTTACCACGATTTTAAAATGAAAATTCTATTAGTGTAGTATTTCATAGCAATTCAGCATTGAGATGATGTAGGACGGCAAAACGTACCATTAAAAAAGAGTACGTTTTACGTAAACAATCATTAAAGGATATAACTCTTTCCAGATATTAAGAAATAGTTTTATTAAGCTATTCAGTAATTTTTAGATCAATTCTAATCACTGATAAAAATATTTTTGATGTCAGTAATTTGGTTGCAGTTGTTGTTGTAGTTCACTTACGTCGCACTAGAGCTGCACAAGAGGCTATTGGCGACGGTCTGGGAAGCATCCCTGAGGAGGATCCGAAGACATGCCATCGCAATTTTGATCCTCTGCAGAGGGGATGGCTCCTCCGCTTCTGTAGCCCGACGACCTGCACGCGAAGTCGAGCACTTTACTGTAGAACAGTTTAGCGAGCACTAATACCGCACATCCTTGGTCCCCACGCAGACTGATCCAAGTGCTCATCCACCCGCATACTGACCGCAGCCAGTGATGGCTGACTTCTGTGATCTGCTGGGAACCGTGTCTTAACGATCAGTCCACTACGGGACCGTCAGTAATTGGGAAAAGTTTGTTAATGAGAAAAAAGTATTAAAGTATTGAACAATTATCTTTGTCAATACTAGATTTAAAAATTACTTAGAGAATAAGTTTGTATTTGGTTGAAAATTCGATAGTAAGCAATATAAAGCATAAATTATAAAAATTCTCACATAAAACTCAATAAAACAATAAAGAGCAGTATCTCTAAATCAGACCTTTTACCCCAATTGATTCTTTACATGTAAATGGAACTCCTAAGAGTGGTTCATCTCTCTCGATTTCATCTACTGTCTTTTCTCCACTTTCCAAAAAACGATCCACTCTCCTGGCGTCTTCTAAAGCTTCATCATATCTTTCGTCAACAACAGCATTTATATAGGGTTCAACAAGACGAATTCTGTTAATATAAGCACGCATAACATCTTCGCACTTCAACTATTAAAGAAAAACAATCGCTACGTAAAATAAATGTAAGAAAATGTCAACTTATAAATTAAAATATTAGGTTCGGAAAGTATTTTCGTTTTTTTTTCCCAACAGAGAACTCTCTTATATTTTTTTCACAGCCAGCTTAACGCTTAAGTGGTAGAATACTTTTAAATGTTGAAAGTTGTTATAGGATAGATGTTATATGTGAACGAAATAGATTGCTTCTACGCAGAAAAGTTTGGTTTGTTTATTTTCAAATATAGAAAAGGAAAATCAGCATTTTCGGTATATTTTACTTTTTATTATCGAAAAGTTCAAAAATAAAGTTTAGGCTGACTATGAAAGACTAACTATTGAAAAAATAAAAGTGAGCCAGTTTAGGCTGATGAAGACGCAATAAAGGCATTAAATGATGCAAACTGGCAAATATCAATTCAAATATCAATTCGAACGTTGATAGATTGAATTTGTCGAATTCGACAGTTAATGATTATTTGAAACTCCTAGCTTTATTCTCAATGCTCAAACAAGTTATTCTTAAGGAGAGAAATTTGTGTCTTCGCATTAGACATTTGTGTTTGCTTCTCAAAGGTTAAGAGAATTATCAATTTTTAAAGCGTATCATCACTGGGGTCGAGAAATAGTTTGTTCATTTGTTCAGATTTTCACAGAAATTTTAGTAGGTAATACTTTTTCATCAAATGAGGACAAAAGTCACCAGCAGCAGTTTTTTCCATTAAGGAAAAAAAGTGCCAGATAGTGGGCAAAAAGTATTGGTCAAGAATGAACTAATTATGATTTAATAAAAAAAAATTAATCACTATAAGAAAATCTTATTCATTTTCAGGGAAAAAAATATAATTACTTTCCAAACAACTCATTAGAATCAAAATTGTGCATATAAAAATAATAGATATCTGGAATAAATGTAAACACATGTATATACACCGAAGAGCCATTACATCATGACCACCCTCCATCTATAACAATGGGCTCGCCCAGGTCTTCATGGTTTCTCGCTCAGGAACAATGTTTTTATGGGCAGCATTAGGACCCATAATCCTCATAGAACAATTCCTGACGTCTGTAAGCTACTTGAACATAGTTGCAGACCAGGTTCACCCATTCATGGCAACAGTTTTTCCTGCAGGGGATGGAGTTTACCAACAGGATAATGCACCATGTCATAAGGGTCGAATCATCATGGATTGGTTCGAGGAACAAGTCAAGTCTTGGCCCCCAAATTCACCTGACCTTAATCCAATAGAGCATTTGTGGTCCATTTTGGAAAACCAAATTCGTGCTACCCGCTCGCAATGTGAGGGAATTGAAGGACTAGTTGGTGAGCGTTTGGTACCAGATACCTCAGACTACCTATCAGCACCTTCTGGAATCGGCGGGTGCTAGCAGTTTTGAGGGCTAAAGGTGGTCCTACATGTTATTAGCGGGGTGGTCATAATGTAATGGCTCTTCGGTGTATATNTACATTTTAGGAAAAACATATTTCAATAAGTATCCAAACTTATTAACTTATATAAACTTGTTGGGCTAGTGAAAACGGAGAAATTACGAAGCAGATTTACAACAAGATTAACTTTAGAAAAGAGACTTACGGAGGAAGAGAAAAAAAGGTACTTGTTTAATAGCAAAATTTTACCATGGTAATAGTAACGATAATTTAAAACTGTGCAATTAAATCTGTGTTATAACAATTAAATGTTTCAGACTATTTCAATTGAATACCTTTTTCATTTAGATATTCATCGTGAAGAAATATTGACTTACTGTAGCAATTTTGGTGGTTGGCTTACTTCGTGAGCAGGGGGCTATTGTGTAACACTAATGTGTAAGACCCCTATTATGTAATATTAAATAGACTGTAATATACTGCTTCTCAACATAGAAGTTACAAATTGAAATAAAAACTATTAAAATTTTAGTGGAGAGTTTTACACAACAACCTAGCCCAAAATATAAATTTCAGCTGTGTTTTACAACAAATAGTGTGCGAACTCATAATAAAAAAGGAACTGAATTGAACACTAGTCACTGTACAATGTTAGAAATTTCTCTAAGGAAAATAGTTAAATAATGACTTATTTGATTGTTATTTTACCATATTAAAAAAAAAGAATACGGGTTGTGGTTGTGTGAATGGCGTGACAGAAGTCGAATTCCTGGCCATAGATGGCGCCACTGAAAAACAGGAACAATCGCCATACGACAAAAAAAAAGAATAAGTAAATAAAATGATAATAAAATTGTAAACTGTAAGAAAACAGTTTATTAACTGCTTTCATGCAATACGGATAAACAATCAAAATTTTATCGCACCCCTTAAGCCTACCTATTAAAGCCAGTTTGTTTCTTGCAGCTGCGTGCATATTATACCTTATTCACTTCAACACATGGAAAGTTTTCAGTATCTTGCACTTCCCTATTTGTGACTCTGGGCTATTAGAATACGATACTCTCATTCACGCATAGATGGAAGCACCGAAAAGCTGCTTAATACAAAAAGTCTAGCATTTCTCATCACTTACGATGGGTGAAATAGCCAGATAAACTAATTAAACCACATTCCATGGTTCATTTGATAAATCACAACTCAGTCAAAACCTAACTCAAATACCAATTACCTAACGAAAGGCTTAGCTCTAAAGTCCATTTAAATTTTATTTTTATGGTTCTAAACCATTATTATTATGGTTAATTTTTATAGTTCTAAACCATTATTATTATGGTTAATTTTTATGGTTCTAAACCATTATTATTATGGTTAATTTTTATGGTTCTGAAACCATGCTTTTTGTAAATGGTTGAAAAACGGCATAGTTTTATATTTATGGCTTTTTAACCATACTAATCACAAATGGTTTCAAACAAGTAATAGTAAAAAAATGTTTGTTTTTTTTTACCGTAAAATTTACTGCTAATTGGTTGGATATTCTGCTGCACGTTATTTTACCTCGATTTTAAAACGAAAATTCTATGAGTGCAGCATTTCATTGCAATTCAGCATTGAGATGATGTAGGAGGGCAGAACGTATCATTAAAAAAGAGGCATACCGAAATTCGTACGTTTTACGTAAACAATCATTAAGCGAAATAACTCTTTCCAGATCTTAAGATATGGTTTTATTAAGCTATTGAGCAATTTCTAAACCAATTCTAATCACTGATAAAAATATTTTTAATGGCAGTTATTGGGTTGTAGATGTTGTTGTAGTTCATATACGTCTCACTAGAGCTGCATAATGGGCTATTGGCAACGGTCTGGGAAGCATCCCTGAGGATGATCCGAAGACAAGCCATCACAATCTTGATCCTCTGCCGAAGGGATGGCTGTATCGCTTCGGTAGCACGATGACCTGCAAGCGAAGTCGAGCACTTTACGGTAGAACAGTTTAGCCAGGACCAATACCGCACACCCTCGGTCCCTACGCAGAGTGATCCAAGTGGTCACGCACCCGCACACTGACACCGCAGCCAGTGATGCTTGACTTCGGGGATCTGCTGGGAACCGTGTCTTGACGATCAATCCACTGCGGGACTGTCAGTAATTGGGAAAAGTTTGGTAATGAGAAAAAAAGATTAAAATATTGCAGAATTATCTTGGTCAATACTAGGTTTAAAAATTACTTAGAGAGTAAGTTTGCATTTGGTTGAAATATCGATAGTAAGCAATATAAAGCATAAATTATAAAAATTCTCAAATAAAACACAATAAAACAATAAAATGCAGTATCTCCAAATCAGACCTTTTACCCCAATTGATTCTTTACATGTAAATGGGACTCCTAAGAGTGGTTCATCTCTCTCGATTTCGGCTACTGTCTTTTCTCCACTTTCCAAAAAACGATCTACTCTCCTGGCGTCTTCTAAAGCTTCATCATATCTTTCGTCAACAACAGCATTTATATAGGGTTCAACAAGACGAATTCTGTTAATATAAGCACGCATAACATCTTCACACTTCAACTATTGAAGAAAAACAATCACTACGTAAAATAAATGTAAGAAAATGTCAACTTATTAATTGAAATATTAGGTTGTTTGGAAAGTATTTGCCTTTTTTTCCCAGCAGAGAACACCCTTAAATTTTTTTCACAGCCAGCTAAACACTTGAGTAGTAGAATATTTTTAAATGTTGAAAGCTGTTATTGGATAGATGTTATGTGTGAAAAAGTTAATTGATTGAAAGTTGACTAAGCAGTAAATTTTGGTTCGTTTATTTTCAAATATAGAAAAGGAAAATCAGCATTTTCGGTATATTTTGCCTTTTTTGCTATCGAAAGGTTAAAAAGTAAGGTTTAGGCTGACTATGAAAGACTAACTATTGAAAAATTAAAAGTAAGCCAGTTTAGGCTTATGAAGGCGCAATAAAGGCATTAAATGATGCAAACTGGCTAATATCAATTCGTGAGAACATTGATTGAATTTGTCGATGATTATTAATGATTATTTGAAACTCCTAGCTTTATTCTCAATGCTCAAACAAATTGTTCTTGAGGCAAGAAATTTGTGTCTTCGCCTTCGCATTAGACATTTGTGATTTGCTTCTTAAAGGTTAGAAGAATTATCGTATTTTGAAGCGTATCATCACTGGGGACAAGAAATAGGTTGTCCATTTGTTCAGATTTTCAGAAAAATTTTAGTAGGTAATACTTTTTCTTCAAATGAGGACAAAAGTCACCAGCAGCTGTTTTTTCCATTAAAGAAAAAAAGTGCCAGAAAGTGGGCAAAAAGCATTGGTCAAGTATGGACTAATTATGATTTAATAAAATAATATATTCACTATAAGAAAATCTCTTTTCATTTTCATGAGAAAAAAAAATTAAATTACTTACCAAACAACTCTGTAGAATCAAAAGTGTGCATGTAAAAAAAAAAATATATGGAATAAATGTAAGCACATGTATATACACCGAAGAGCCATTACATTATGACCATCCTCCATCTATAACAATGGGCTCACCCAGGTCTTCATGGTTTCTCGCCCAGGAACAATGTTTTCACGGGGCACATTAGGACCCATAATCCTCATAGAACAATCCCTGATGTCTGTAAGCTACTTGAACATAGTTGCAGACCAGGTTCACCCATTCATGGCAACAGTTTTTCCTGCAGGGGATTGTGTTTACCAACAGGATAATGCACCATGTCATAAGGGTCGAATCGTCATGGATTGGTTCGAGGAACATTCCAGTGACTTTCAAGTCATGTCTTGGCCCCCAAATTCACCTGACCTTAATCCAATAGAGCATTTGTGGTCCAATTTGGAAAACCAAATTCGCTCTACCACGCTACCCCCTCGCAATGTGAGGGAATTGCAGGACCAGTTGGTGAGCGCTTGGTACCAGATCCCTCAGACTACCTATCAGCACCTTGTGGAATCGGCGGGTGCTAGCAGTTTTGAGGGCTAAAGGTGGTCCTACATGTTATTAGCGGGGTGGTCATAATGTAATGGCTCTTCGGTGTATATATCCATTGATATGCCTGCATTATTATAAGACCTTAATAGGTTAAAATGGACTTAAAATAAGTTGAAGCATGAGTTTTTGTAAGTTTTAAATTCTACGAGAATACTTTGAATTCAATGAAAAGGGGATAAGGAAGCAAGTTTAAATGAATCAAATTATTACAAAATATTCTTATTTAGTTAGAAAGGTCTTAGCTACTGATATATGAGTAAGTAACCCACATTATTTTCAGAAAAGGTTTCATTAACTTATTCATAAGCTGTGTGTCCTAAAAACTGTGTGTCATACAACCCACAATGGAGTCATTTGCATTTGGAGTCATGCATGGAGTCATTTGGATTTGATATCAACTTCCAATGGAGTCATTTGCATAGATGTCAACGCTGCACTAAAAATAGTTAATGTTATAGCATATTTTATGATTTATTAATTGATTTTTAATTTCGAAAATTCGGTGAACGTTCATAAAATTGAGTGATGAAACATAGAACATCAATTATGTATTATGTTCAACTTATTTTAACCAGCCTGCGAAAAGTTAAATGTGTTCATGATAACCATTTTTATTTTTTCAATGTTTCTTCCATTCTCAGACAGCAAGATTTGGTATCAACAAGCATACAGCACTAGTTTTTCATTTCAAGTTCTCTCCCTATAATGGCGGATTGTTTCATATCTTTTGCAGTTGAAGAAAAAAAAAATCGGGCATACTTGTCAGCTTTTCCAGAAACAGATGCATCAGACAGAATTTATTTTCGATTTCAGCAACTCGACGATGAAAATGAAATATTTTTTTCATAATGATAAAATTCATTAAAATACATTCCGTCGCTTTAAGTATGCCCACTTAATATCAACTTTTATTTATGCGTACTATCATATTCATTATGCGTACTATCATATGCACGATAATGCCTAAAGGTGGTACTAAATTTCCCACAATAAATTACCATTAAAACTTTGACGCAGAATTTTTATAAAACAAATTTTTCATACTTTTTTCCCAAACACGGCTCACAACTGAAAAATAATTTTTAAATTTTAACTTGTCTGCAACTATTTAGATCTGAGAGAAACAGTTATTCCTCTCTGAAATTTCTTTAATTAACAAAAATAAATATTGAAAAATTTGTGAATAAAAAAAAAATTGTAACTAATTAAATCCCGATAATCTAACGGTTTTTTTAGAAAACCATAAGACTGTTCTTTACAATTAAATATACCAATACTTGTAACTAGAGAATCAGAAAAAAACTGTATGAAAAAGTCACCGGTGTCTCATCTACGTTAAAGGGTTAAGCAAACATCAGTAAAAAATTGGCGAGCAAGTATGTATCGAACGGCACCTTACCTTAAAAAACATTAATGCAAGAAATATCACGCAACAGCATATTGGCAGTAGTCCTTAAACTTAAAGAAACTTGAAAGGAATACCGGGCAATAGTATGTCAGGATAATGGTATCTTATCTGAAATAACACCGTTAGTGGGAATATTATGGCTTTCCTACTTTTCCAAACCTGAAAAGAACAGGCAACAAATCACTTCCTTTAAGGAGGCTGCTTGGTTTTAAAAGAATAGCGCTGAATACTTGTTGTTTTGTAATTTTGCATATTCAGCAACAACTAGTTAGACTTTGATAGTATTTTTGCTTTTCAGTGCTTAGTAAATTAATTTATGACATGCAATACTCATACTTTTTGGAGACAAGAATTTTGACAAGAGCTGTCATATCGGAACATCCTGTATATTATTTACTATTTATGCGAATAAAATATTTTTAACAATTTCGGTAAATGTAAAAATTGCCTGCTTTTTTCGAATTTCGTCTGCTATATTTGTGGCTGACATTCGAAGGACTTTGTGGCTTATAGGTGGCACTAGCTTTGTTTGATTTTGATAGTATTTTTATTTTTCCGTGCTTTGTAAATTAATTTATGACCTGCAATACTCATACTTTTTGGAGATCATTTTTGACAAGAATTTTGACAAGAGCTGTCATATCGGAACATCCTGTTTATTATTTATGTGAATAAAATATTTTTAACAATTTCGGTCAGGTTGTTACATCTTCCTTCCATTAAATTAAATTTTTACCTTGCGATAGATGGCGCAGTGTGCGCATCTGTAAGGATACATAGCTTTTCTCTTCAGTCTTTTGTTTGTTGTCGTTTCGTTAAGTTGAAATAAAAAACACTAAAAAATATTGGCTCGCTCTGATTCATTTCAAACCAATAGCCAAAAAGATCCCGAGATACAAAACAGGTTAAAAATTACCTGCTTTTTTCGAATTTTGTCTGCTATATCTGTGGCTGACATCAAAAGGACTTTGTGGCTTATAGGTGGCACTGGCTTTGTTCTTCCCATGAATATGCGATAAATATACTTCAGGACTATTTGGAAAATAGGTCGAGTCAAAATTAACACAACTCTCACAAAGACTAATATCTGAAATTATAAAACTTTAAATTTGAAGACAAACAATAATGAACATTTTAGCTTACTTTGCTTACAGCTTCTCAGGTGAAGATTGGTTTTACTCATTAAAAAAAGGCAAATTTATAATTTAAGTATACATGGATAATACAGGGTGTCCTATATTAAGTTGACAATTTTTAAAATGGTTTATAGTTATGGTTTAAAAAATTATGGAGTAAATTCATATGACAGGATATGAATGTTTCCTTTCAAAGTTCAAATTTGTAGTTCAAAAGTTTTTTATTAGAAGGTGCTGCTAATAGTATTAAAGCTAATAATATTAAAGAATAATAGTTGAAAATCATATCACCTTTTTTTAAATATTTCAGTGAATAAAAATCGCCTTTTGACTTTTACGAATTATCCATCATGATACAGTATCGCATATAATAATTGGATAGAGAAAGCTTTAAACATCAAAACACATACTTCCAAAAAATTACTAAACTATCCTTCGAAATGTAGTTTTTTCTTTAATATTGAGGGATCCAGACCTTTAGCCTATCTCACCGAAATAAAGTATTTGGGCAACACTTTTGGGCAACAGTTACCTCCTCTCACTCATATTTTAACATTCTAGAATACGCTGGGGTCACTTTTATTGACCCATGCATTCTATAAGTTCTAATTTTTAAAGCACTAACTAAACATGTGCTACAAAAAATGATAAAAAGCTTTAAATTGTCATGACAAAAATAATCATTATTTAAAACTCAAAAGTGTTACATTAACAGTTTCTTTAGAAGCGTATGATAGAATTTAATTTGAGGTCACTTTTTGACCCACGCATTTCTTAAAGTTCATTCAGGCTGCTCGCGTTCTCTCGGGAACAAAAGTCCAGATACGTGGAAAAAAGGCGTGTTCATTCAGAGAAAATAGGTTTCAGTGTCTGATTGCTTTTTGCGCACTGTACATGTTAGACTTTTTCGAAGTTCTAGAACAGAGTGGGGGAACATTTTTGATGTGAGAGGTTACTGCAGTGATAAAGGTGGCCGCTTAAGCAGATTTGCTATAAATGCCACATTTATGAAAATATTGATGCCTTTTTACAGTTTTATCAATTAAGTGCATTTTATAGAAATAATTTAAAAAAACATTAAGTCATTTATTAAAATACAATTTCAACAATATAAAATAGTTTTGCATTTACATAACATTAACTATTATCACATTAATATTTCATAATTTAAAAAAAAGCAATTACACAAATTTTTATACTGTTTCAAATAAAAATAATAGACGCATTTTTCAATAAATACAATACAAATTCTTGTCGAGATTCACCTTTTAAATTGAAATATTTATGTTCTTTATGAGTCAATTAGTGTTCATTTGCTTACCCTTTTTAAAAAATAGTCAAAGCTTCATAGAATAATAAACACACCATTTTATTTTTTACAGAAGTAAAGAAATAATCAAACTCTCTCTCTAGATTAAATGTTTTGTTTCCTTTGTATAATTTTCTTCTGAAGCAATTTTACATAACGGAGAAAAACGAATGTCAAGTAGTATCATTAAAAAAGCGTATATTTAGAAAAATTAAATAGAACCATTTTAGTAAAATTTTTTAATTAGTAAGGCAATGACTAGATTTTCACAATAGTATAGCAAGACGGGATGAGAATGTTATAAGCCCGCACAGATAACTATTAATCACTAATTTCACTGCATACATGTTGCTGAAAGGTGCGAGGCAGATGGAGAAAAGTAGGTATAGTCTGTCTCTCAGAATAGTCACCGTCACTGTGAATGGTAGATGAAAGTTGCTATAGCAACTGGGTTTGTGTGATTCACGTAGGAGTGAATCGTGGCCAAAAGTATGAACAAAACAGAATTTTAAAATTAGGACGTAGTAAAACTATAAAAAGCACCAGAATGACAATAATTTCAGACAATGAAATTACAGCACAGCTGCACAAGCCAACTGGAACTGCAACATAGCAGCATTCTAATTCGTGTTATAATCAATAGATGGCAGCACTTAATTTAATTCTATTAATTTTCAATTTGTCGTAATCTATATAACTTAAATATTAATTAGTGCAAGAGCTGTACAAAAGAAACGCACGAAGGTCGTAGGTTTCTTTACACTGTTCTTGAATTTGACACCAAGCAATTATTTAAAAGAATTACATTATTTAGTAAAAACATTCATGAATATATTTTATGTAAATGAATTACTTGAAAAAAATTATTTTTAACATAAAATAAGAGCTGCAACTGTGTTTAATTTCAAGAAGAAAAAAAAAGGTTTTACTCACCGTTGACATGTTTCTTGATAAACTTTTCTTGAAGAATCAGAACGTATCCAGCGTTTCTAAAGTTATGATAAGCAATGGAAGGAATGCTGAATAAATATTCTTAGCCTGAGTGCAGTTACTTACTTTTAGAGAATAAATTAACTGATAGAACTGAAAGTATCAAATTTAATCTTTGATATCACTAGATCATTTGTTTGCGCTTATGATAAGTAAAAAAACGAAGTAGAAGTATTGCCATTTCTGAGATGTCGTGAGTAACAACGGTGTGTGTTATTGCGCAGTATCGCATTCTCATTTATGAAAGTTCTTATATACGTAAAGTAATAAGTTTTTGCATTTATGCTATCTAATCAGAACTATATAACGCCAACTAAAATTATTCATTTTAGTTTTCAATATTAGTAAAGCAGGTAATTTTTTAAGGATAACAATTTTTATCTTATAAATTAAAAAATAGTAAAAATTTATCTAAATTATTTGGGAGGAAGAAATAATTTGTGAGGTAGAAAAATGCGAAACTAGTAGGAATATTCAAATGCCCTGTTTGAGAAATATAACAATGTACTAAACCATTGCTTTGCCCAAAACATCTATACCCTGCTTTAGTTTCAAGATCTGGGTGTTTGGTATTTTGTAGGAGAGAGATCTTATCTGAAATAAC
>NC_092212.1:51805034-51820007 GCF_043381705.1 Parasteatoda tepidariorum
ATTTGTTTAAACAAAATTACTTTGTTACAATATAATATTCTAATACCAAAAAAAGTACTTACTTAGCGTGAAAATATCTTTTGTGATGTAACTCTTTCAAAAGTACATAAAAATGGTTGCCAGCAGGGGTGTACATGTAGATTTAATAAATACACCTTGTGCGCCTCCTAGTAACCAAATCTAGAACCCGAAACTCGAAATTTTTGCTCTGTTACAATCGTACCCTGTTACAATTTACCCCACTCTCCCCTACTAATCTTTTTAAGAAGACGCCATACCGCGGGTGAAACTTTTCGTTTCAAATTCTTTTTCAACTATTTAACTAACTTAAAATTTAAGGTATGGAAAAAGGGAGTTCAGACAGACCTAGAGTAACTCATGAAGTTTAAAATACTAAAAAGAAATTTTTAGAATGCCCAAATGAAGATAAATTATGAGACGATAAATTATCATTACTAAATGGAGAAGACGATAAAATATGATTACAAATTATTGGATTCTTCCAATAATTTGTTTGCATTATGATATTTTAATAATTTCTTTTTTCATCAAGTGAAACTTCATGGCTTGCTCAAGATTTGCATGAACACACTTTTTCTTTCTTTCAAATTTTAAATTAGTAATGGAGGTGAAGGGGAATTTGTGAGGAAAATTTTCTCCCATGGTATGGCATCCTCTCAATCCGAATTTGTTGTTTTTTTACTTTTATAAGCTCTCTTCTTTATTTACAGAAGACTTAGAATTCGAAAAACACATAATACTTGTATTTACAGCTTGCATTAAATTAAAACAAATGGAAATAACAATTGTATAAAAGAATAACTCAAATCAAAATAATAATAATACAGTGGAACCTGCAAAAGTGACCACCTGGGTAAAGTGAGCACCTGAGTAAGGTGACCATTTTTCTCAAGTTTTATTTTCTTCCTTAAGAAAATGCATAGGAATTTGTCCCCTATAGTGACCACCTGCTGAATGTGTAAAGTGATCAGTTCATCCTACATTTTAATGACATTTGCACCTGCCCAAGGTGACCTTCCCTTTTTTCTGCTTATCTAAGATGTATAAGAAACTTGTTTTTGCAGGTGGGGAGATAGGAATATGCTGACCTCCTACCTTTTGTAAAAAGGGTTCCTTTTTATCATATGTTCTCAGAAATTCTAAGAGTTAACTTGTGCATTCACTGTGCTGCTTGCAAGATTTGTTTGCAGTATTTTAATATGTTAGTAGTGTTAGTATTTTAACGTTGGCAGTTTTCATTGAGTTTATTTTTAATTCAGCTATATTTTTTTCTTTAATTATGGAGAATAAAAGATCTAAGCACTATAAAGAATTGTGTTTAAAAGATAAAATTGAAGTTATTGACTTTCTGAAAAGTAATAGTCAAAGGGCAGAAGCTGAAAAATTTCAAATCAGTAAAACTTGTGTGAGCAATATTTTCGAAAGAAAATTGGAGTATATTAGCAGATTTGAAGAAAATGAAAATGAGTCTAGGAGTCGAAAATACGAAAAACTGATAATTTTGAAATAAATCAGGCTACTTTTGAATGGTTTTAAAAAATGCGTGGCATGAATGCTAGAGTTTCATCTGCTCTGGACCTTTGTTACAAGAAGCAGCTTTAGAGTTTTCAAAAAAACTCAATGTAGAAAATGTTACTGCTTCTAATGGCTGGTTAGAATCATTCAAGAAAAGGCATAACATTTCTCAGAAAATTTTGTGCGGAGAGTCACATGACGTTGATATGGAAACAGTGGATTCCTTTAAAAAACGAATTTCTGGTTTATTGGAGAATTACAAAAAAGAAGACATATTCAATGCAGATGAATGTGGTTTGTTTTATCGTGCAATGCCAAACAAAACATTAGCTACTATTGGAGATAAATGCAAAGATGGCAAGATATCAAAAGAGAGAATCACCATTTTGCTTTCTTGCAGTTCAACAGGAGAGAAACTGAAACCTCTTGTAATAGGAAAAGCCAGAAAACCCCGCTGTTTTAAAAAAGTCAACGTCAAAAATTTACCTGTTTCGTGGCATGGAAATAAAAAAGCCTGGATGACATCCTCTGTTTTTACTGAATGGGTTATGCCATTGAACAAGCAGATGAAGCAGAGAAAGAGAAAGATTCTGTTATTTATTAATAACTGCCCAGCCCATCCAAGTGATTTGTCCTTTTCAAATGTGAAGGTACAGTTTCTACCTGCCAATACCACGTCATATTTGCAGCCACTTGATCAAGGAATAATTCAAGCTTTCAACTTACACTATAGAAAGTTCCTCCTCCAAGCTATAATTGCCAGAGCTGAAGAATGCAAATTGCTTCATGCATAAACGTTCTAGATACCATAATGTGGATTAACGACTCATGGAATTTGGTTCCTCAAACGACTATTTCAAAATGCTTTGAAAAATGTGGTTTTACCCAAGAGATTTCAGAAGATATGAGTGATTCACAAGCTGAAAATGATGACAATAGCCTTTCGCATATTCAAAATATATTGAATCAATTGCCTTCTGAAGATGAACTAGTGGATGCTATATTATTCATGAATTTTGACAGTGATATTCCTACATGCAATACTTCCGTTGATCAAGAAAATCTTAAGCAAGACATTTGCGATATGTTTATAAATGAAAAAGACGAAGAAGATTGTGTTAGTGAAGAGGAAGTTCAAATTGAAGAAAATGATGAAATTTCTGACGCAGAAATGTTAAAGATGTGCAAGAACATGAAAACGTATGCCCTAAATAACTGTCCACAAATGCTAGATTTACTAAGGAAACTTGAAGGAATGACTGAAAAAATAATTGTTGAAAAGAAGTATTTTAAGCAACGAAAAATTTCTGAATTTTTTACTGTAAATGGAATTTTATAAACATTTAGAATTTTTTAATGAATGTTTTATTATAGCTTGTAATGAAAGTGTTTGATAATCTAGTATTACAACCAAAATAAAAGCCAGAATTAATTAAGCAGCATTTTATCATGTGTTATTTTAAATCGATTACTACGGAAGTTCTTCAACTAATATCAAAAGAAAATTGGTGAGTTTTATGTTAATTATCTATGAGGTGATAAACTTATTTTAGTTATTAGAGTTGTTATATAATTAATTTATTACTTAATATAGTACAGTTTGTCGAATGTGCATTTACCGTATGTATATTGTCCTTTTTCAAAAGTCTTCATAAAGTGACCACCTCTATATAGTGATCATTTGACTTGGTCCCGAGGGTGGTCACTTTTTACAGGTTCCACTATTTGATTTTATATTTGTGAATTTTAATATTTGCTTAACATTTTGCGGCATAATGTGCTCAGTTTAGAACCATTTACTCTAAAAGTATCACAAACATATAGAAATTTAAATTCTTTGTAGAAACTATCTATATATATATTTCTCTTACACGGCGACAAAAAGAGGCCTCATTACAACTCCCCGAATGGCAACGCTAGAAAATCGACCAATGATTGCCGCTAAAAATGTCACATGCCAAACCTAGCTGAGATGGCTCAACATATAGCGCTTTTAAAAACGGAAACTGAAATAGCCAGTAGAAGTGAGTAGTCTTTGTTGATAGATCTCTATTTTAGTATTTTGTCGAAAGCGCTTTTTTTTCACGAATTTATATATTACGAATTTATTTGACGATTTTTGATTTATGCCACGAATTTATTTGTTTTACTAGAATTTATTTGTTTATGCAGGTTTTTCCTTTGCAATTCACTTATTTCAATTTTTAATAGACTTAATTATAGCCAAAATTTTAACCTTTTTAAAGAGATATCAGTTTTAGAAATTTTATCTTAAGATTTTATACTNAAATTTCTTTGTAGTTATTTACCGTTTTTTTAGTTATTTTGGCGTGTCCGGAGCAGTTGGCATCTCTGTAAAAGTCACTGGAATGTTCCTCGATGATTCGACCCTTATGACATGGTGCATTATCCTGTTGGTAAACACCATCCCCCGCAGGAAAAACTGTTGCCATGAATGGGTGAACGTGGTCTGCAACTATGTTCAAGTAGCTGATAGGCGTCAGGGATTGTTCTATGAGGATTATGGATCCTATTGTGCTCCATGAAAACATTGTTCCTGGGGGAGAAACTATGAAAACCTGGACGAGCTCATGTTGTTATAGATGGGGGATGGTCATAATGTAATGGCTCTTCGGTGTATGATGACATGTTGCAGACATTGAATGATTGAATTGACAATGACTCTTCATATAATTAAAAGTTCGCAACTGGGCACGGACTAATCCAACCTCCAAACAATTTATCAAGCTCCATAGCTGCAGATATAGTCAAGTGATCATTGAATTGTCCACTCACCGCTTGTATACCGATGGGTAACCCATCACACATACCTGCAGGTATAGCAGTCGAAGGAAATCCCAAGACATTAAAAATGGCAGTGTAGCCAACGTTAAAAATATTAGGTGTAGTTAAATGATAAAATGGTGGTGGCTCAGGATGTGTTGGAACTAAAAGTACAGCGTCCTCTTCAAATATTTCCTGGAATTTCTTTTTTAATACTTCACATTGTTCCAAAAGATCATAGTATTGTTGATTCTTCTCCCGATTCTCGGCTATAGAAAAGTAGATGAGAGGAAATGTATGTTCTGAAAGATGTAAGAATTTCTTTAAAAGCTCCACCCACACATTGACTTTGCCTTCTGCTATGAAGTTTTTAAGTGGAGGCGAATCATGTTTTACACGTTCGCATTCCCAGATGCGGAAGGTATTCCTTAATTCTGCGAATCTTACTGGAATGGCTTTTATTTCATACTGCTCTTCAAAGTAACTTGCTGCCTGCAAGGAGAAATGCGTAGTTATATAAAATGCCGCATATTTCAGATGGGAAATCAGTTCGAAAACTTTTTCCCACCGGGAAGCTTTGCTGTAGAGGCTGTGATCGCCAGTTAAATTGTAGTGGTAAATTAAGGAAGCATCATTGTAATATGAATCACATTTTGGTGAGATACATTTCAATTTAGGAATCATGAAGGGATAATTATCTCAGAGAAACGAATAAAGTTCGTTTAGGAAAAATTGATTTATTGAGTAAATATTAAACTGAATATGGACGCATTCAAAAATATAAACATAATTAAATTAACTCCCTTAAAGGGATTAAAAAATTCATTCTCTTCACATCGAGAATTTCTGTTAAGATTGATATTCAAAGGTTGGGACTGGGAGGTTCAAATACCCCCCCCCCGGTCTCCAATAATCCCAAATTGAAAGTAAAGGAATTGTTCCCAACTGACAGTTAGGAGCATGGGAAGCTATCCAAGGTTGGCAATGCTAAAAATTAAGACAACTCCCCATAATAAATATTAAATTTGAAAATAATTTGGCGAAAGCAAATCACCAAAGGTACTGTTGAAATTAGTATAACCGTGTAACTGAAATATTTTTGTACCAAGAAATAAAGAATGAAGAGTTATAAACAGTTTTTTTTCGATTTATTCGCGACAGTGAATTAATGAGTCTTACATTAGTATTGAAATAAAAAGATAGCCGTTAGATTGATCAATTAGAAAAGAATAAAATATTTTATATTTGCTTTTCATAAATGTAATAAAAATTAAACAATTGTTTTAATTTAATTAAAATTCGATTTAGAATGATTAAAAAAATAAGTTAAAAAAATTAAATAAATTTTTTAAGCTCGGAAATATGCAATGCCTATTATGACATCACATTCGCCATGTCTTGACGAGTCTTAGAATGAACAGCAGAAAGAAATTTATGACATAATTTAGTAGTCATGGCACAGTTTAGCTGTTTTGTCCAGAAGCTTATAGAAATTTCAGAATTGTTTTGTGAAGTCAGATGCAAAGTTGACTACGTTGGCAAGGATTTGCAATTGCAGTTTTAATAAAAAATTTTAATTTAAAAAAATTGCACATTTAAGCTTTGAAATGCCGTTAGAGGAAAACTTTTGTCAGTCTTTGCCTTCCTTTGGAAATATTACCAGTGGTAAATTGATAAATTCGTCTAAAAACAAGTTTGTAAAAATTGAGTCATTAGAAATTGATTCATTTAAAATTTATGTACTGTATGGTCCAAAATCTTGTGGAAATGCCGAAAGAAAACTTTAATAAAACCTGATGCAAAGTTGCTTAGATGCCAAAGTTGCCAAGATTTACGGCAGTAGTTTTAATTAAAATACCTAAGGTATAGTGAATAAAATTTGCATATTTAAGATTTAAAATGCCTTTTGAGGGAAAACTTTTGAAACCCGAGTCTTTGCCTTGATTGGGAAATATTGCTTTTGGTGCCAACAAGACAAGTTTGTAATGATGATTTAAAATTTATCTGCATTTTATACCAATCACCTGTAAAAGTTTCAGAAAAGATATTTGATTTAACTTGATGGTAAGTTGGCTTGAGGACAAAATTGTTGTTTTAATTAAAACATGAGGTAATTTTTAATATTTGAATGATAATTTTATTGAAAATATTTTTGTCCTTTTAATTTTTAAATAATTTTATTTAGATTTTTGAAGTTAATGTTCTCAAGCTTCAAGGAATAAAAAAATTACCCATTAACAATTCGACAATAAATTTCGAATAGACTAAATGTTTTGATCAATTTCATTCAGTTCCACTTACTGTAAAAAAGGGAAGAAAAAAAACTCTTTGATAAAACTGACTTCAAAAAAACAAAAATCCTGATTTCAAGCAAAAAATCAAATCATTGTTAAATCTATCACTTAATTTTTAGAATTTGATTTGGAGAGACGAGAGTCGCAGACTGATTTGGATTTATGAAAAGATTGCTACAGATTTGCTCTGTAATTTTGCTACCGGGCATATGTTCAAAATAAAGATTTAATGATTTATCACATCAATATTCCCTCTGACCAATATTATCAAAGATATAGTCATCAACAGACATAAAGAAAAGAAACTTGAACTAAAGAGATACGTGTGCTTATGTTTCCTTACATTTAAACTGTGTTATATTTTTGATGTTCGTAGACATTGTATCCAAAAACACCCATTTCTTATGATGCCCTGTTCTCTCTTAAAGACGAGATTCGGAATGACAGAAATGATTCTCAGTGTTAGCTGGAATCCTGTTAACCGTTGATATTAGATGTTTACGAGGGCTTTGGTAAAGCA
This sequence comes from Parasteatoda tepidariorum, assembly GCF_043381705.1. NCBI lineage: Eukaryota > Metazoa > Arthropoda > Arachnida > Araneae > Theridiidae > Parasteatoda > Parasteatoda tepidariorum. The sequence continues at coordinate 51,812,169 of NC_092212.1, forward strand.
CGGATATTTAATAGTTTTTACTAAATAATCTTGAGCGTATATTTGTATCAATGGTATGGTGTAGTTTAAGTTTGATTTGAGATTACGAATGAAAAAGGAATTGAACGTTATTAAGTGTAATTTGGTCATCATAAAAAGTTTATTTTTTTGTGATAGTAATGAAATAATAAAAAATATGGATGGAATATGTGTTTTTTTAAGAATATTTCTCTTTCACTAGGTAGAATAATGATAGGTAAAAAGGAATAAGAGTAGTTAGAGAGTGAATTTTTGTGTGAAAAGAAGCATGAAAATTAGATTTGATGAAAAACAATATTTAAAAAGCATAAACAGAACTTTTACCTTTCTAATTGCTTGCTTTATAGCTGGGACGGCGGGTATATCTGGAAAACTTTCAATGTAATACACCTTAACTTTATGGAAATTTACCTGGAATTCAAAAAAAGAAAAATTTATAAGAACGTGGTAGTGGAAACTAATAAACGGCTCTCTCAATTATTCTTTGCAAAGAATTCTAAATACCTATGAATCTCTAGTGTATAATTATAATTCTTTAATTATTTATCATCTTTTTATGCATATTTGGTTCCACAAAATTTGCTTCCGGTTCTTTAGCTTTAAAAATTTAATCTAATATGGAACAGGACCAGTTTTCCTTGCATGATGTTTAGAACATTATTTGAGAGCTTCTGGTTTTATTTAAAAACATGAAACATTTTTCTCCATAATTTTAAGAAACAGTGATTAATATAAAATAAAATTATATTAAAATTAAAGTTATTGCAACCTGGGGCGTGAGTAGCTACCAGGCTCTTTGGCAGATGGTGGATAGCCGAATGTCCAGTATCACTTATTCGACAGCCTCTAAATATCAAATAAGAGACCAAGAACCAACTTTCATAAGCCAGGCGTTATGCGACCCTTGTTTTAGGTGAATGGCACTGCTATTAAAATGTTTTAACGGAGCATCTTATGTGAGCGGCAAATCTCTAGAATAAGCCAAGCCTTACCAAGCATATTCGGCAATACTGGAATGAACTTTTACTACCTGAGTCTTTTTGAGTTAATTAAAAGCTGATTATGACAAAAATTTAACTAAAATTTCTGCTTATGCAGGAGAAAACTTCTAAAGCCAATCTATCTGCTGAAGATAACTCAACTGAGAGAAAATCAATTGAAGAAGAAGAATTTTATCCTTCATGGCAAGAAGTAGAAATGGTAAGACTATTCAATCCACATCTCAAGTAGGGCAGGAAGACATTAACAGCATGACTGCTTTTTTGGATGGGATAATAATCGAGAAAAAATTGTCCGAAGCACAGGGAAAAATCTTATTCGGCAGAAAAAGTTCGCCGAATTTACCTAAAGGAAAAAGCCCAAGAAGAACGGTGAGAAAAGGCAAAGGCAAAGGATGAAGCAGGTTCTGGTAAAGGAGGCATTTATTATCAAATGTGCTGTTCTGGAGAGCTCTAAAAGGCTGAAACAGACAATGAATGGAATAAACCCCTGGCAGGAGCAACCTCTTTTGGTGGGTGATGTAAGGAAAATTGCTAAACTGTTGAAAATCTGTAAACTGGATTCTAAAGAGGTCCTGATAAAGGTCGAGGCACATAATGGTTGGCTTACTCTAACTGAATGGAATATCCTTCACTTGAAGAGTAAACTGGGAGAGAAATATATTAAAAGCAACTATGATTTAGCAGTTACAGCAGAATCTCTGCACAGAGAAGGTCTAGGCTCATAAAACAAAAATTGCCCAATTCGTACTAAAATAGCTAAACCCCAATGTCCTTGGTGGAACAACTCTTTAGAAATCGAGAGGGGAAATGTTAGAAAACTTTTCAATAAAGCAATGAAACGTGGTAAATGGGACAACTACGGGAAAGCTCTCACTATTTATAACAAACATGTAAGAAAAAGCTAACAAGACTCCTGGAGAAAGTTCTGTTTAGAGGTAAATTTTGTCACTAAAGGAGTTATACTCCAAATAATTCTTAGATGGGATGAACCTTGTTATGGTTGGTACCTTAAAAGATAAGGATGGTAATTATGCTAGTATTGGAAAAGGGGTTTTGGAAATCATGGCCAAAACTCACTTTCTAGGAGCCAGAGATATTAATAGTAACAAGGGCAGCCTTCCAGTAGCTCTATGAAACGAGTCAATATGAATCAATGGATCTATCCTGAAATCATTACAATCACAACAAGGTTTAATGAACTATCTTCACCTTTAAACCCCTAAAAAGCTCAAAACCTGATGGAATTATGCCCATCATGATCCAAAATGGCAAGAGATCTCATTATCTAAGTGCTGATTAAAATATATAGGGCTAGTCTGGCACTAGGACACATTCCAAAGATATGGCAAGACACTAGGACTGTTTTTTTATTTCTAGACCTGGTAAAAATAACCATGACTAGGTCAAGTAATTCAGACCATCAGCTTACCTCCATTCTTTCTCAAAATTATAGAGAAAATCATTGTTAGGAATGTTAGGGTAAACATGGGCGATATCAGTTTCTTGCACAATCTACAATTTGCCAACCAAACCCGTAAAATTTACAGAACAACCTCTTTACATCAGCATGTACTAATATTGAAGACACCCTGGACGGAAAGAAAATTGCTTTAGCCACTTTACTTTCTAAGCAGGGTGCATTTTATAATAATTCTCACATGTCTATCCTTAATCTCTTATGGGACACAGGGGTTAACAATACTTCGAATTCGTGGACTAATACCGCGCTGTCGGATAGTGTTATTCAAATGAATATCTTCAATGAGAAATTTGAAAAAAAAGGATTATTAAAGGCTGTCCGTAATGAGGTGTTTTATCACCATGACTTTGGAATTTGGTAGTAAATATTCTAATGAAACACTTAAACGATTTAGGCTACTATACTCAGGGATATGTGGATGATATTATCATACACATCATTGGTAAAAATTTTCACATAACTTTCTGCTTATGCAACATTTTCTAAGCTATATAAGGAAATGGTGCATAGAAAGGAATATGAATGTAAATTCACAGATGACCAATAGCGTACCATTCGTTCACACAATAAAAAGGGATGTTTTTTTCCATCCTAAAACTGTTCAATGTCCAAATAAACATTGCCTCTAAGGTGAAATCCTTAGGCCTTATACTTGACAAAAAACTCACCTGGAACAAACATGTTGATTACAAAATTAATCAAGCGAAAAAATGCATTAAAATGGATGTAAATACACAGAAGACCAATTTCGTGCCATTCACTCTCACTATAAAATGGATAGTGTTTTTCATCCTAAAACTGTTCAATGTCCAAATTAACTTTGCCTCTAAGGTGAAATCCTTAGTCCTAATCCTTGACCAAAAACTCAGCTGGAACAAGCATATTGATTACAAGATTAATCAAGCGAAGAAATGCATCATGACAGACGCATGCTTGGTAAAAACTTGAGTTTTCATCCGAAAATGATGTTTTGGAAGTACGCAGCTATTGTCAGGCCTGATATTACTTATGCTTCTGTGATATGGCGGTTAAAGTGGAACAAAAAACTATGTATCACAGGTGTAATGTCCACAATGCGCACCAGAGCTCTAGAAATTATTTTAAACCTCACTCCATTATACATCTTCATATGCAAGGTTGCGAGAATGACCATACAGAATGAAGTTGCAAAATCAATAGTATGACAAGCCTACCACCATAGGCCATATCAGAATTAAAGCCATATCAGAATCCAGAAGAAAAGCCATCATCTCACTCACCTGGTGCCTTTTGACAATTTGAAGAAAATATACGTGTTTGACAGGCTATTTGAGGCAATTTTTCCTACCAGAGACGAATGGAACAACAACAAGTTTAGTATAAAATCTGATGATCTAATCTGGTTTGCGAATGGATCAAAGAAAGGTAAGCTCTTTGGATTGGAGAGTCAATCTGCTTAATTATCTTGATGAGTATGCCACTTGTCTTTCAGGAAGAGATTCTCACTATCCCCAACTGTCTACAGGAAAATATAAGAAAAGGATACAACGGTAAGTGGATTTTTCAGCGACAATCAAGCATCCATAATGGCTCTTAATTCATTCCAAATTAAATCAAAAATTGTTATGGAATATAGAATCCTTCTAAGAGAACTGAAAACTAAAAATAAGATTATTCCTATCAGGGTACCAGGACAGGAATTGAAGGAAACGAAGGCGTTGATGAACTTGCAAAACAGAGATCCTCTTTCAATCCAATAGGAATTGAACCCTTCTGGGGCATCAACATGAAGACTCCAAGAGAAGTTATCCTTAAATGGGATAAACAGGAGATGAACAAAGTTTGCCACAATTCTCCTTGAAAAAATATGCTAAAAGTATGATTATCAGATCATCTGCAAAAATCGCTTCTGAAATCCTTAGGCTTCCAAAATCGAAGATATAAACAATTCTGGGGTTTCTGAAATGATAATACCAGTATTTCATTACTGGGTATTATCATTTCAGAAATCACCATCATAGAATGGTTTATTTTTTACAAGAACTAATTTCCTGGAAATGCTACAAGGATGTGGAATCAGCGTTTCATATTTTAAATGAGTGCGACGCCTTTGCCCTTACACAATTTTCTACTTTAGGCACTCTCTATCCTAAAAAGTTATACATAAGCTATATTAAGGGAGTGTCAGACTTTATAAACAAAGGCTATGAAGAATTGGGTTCGGAGCATTTGGCACAAAATGCTACTTAAGCAGAGGTGCTTCACATGAGATAAGCCTAAGCAGGAAGAAGAAAGTTATTGCGTTAGGTAATCAGAAAATTTGTCCTCAGTTTAAAATTTTTTTTATAACATTGGTTTAATATTGGGATTTTATTTTATTATGAAATGCCAAGTATGCAAAGAATAACATTAATCTTTCATAAAGATAATCCCCTCTCAAAAAAGGAAGAAAAAAAAAGTTTTAGTTCTGTTTCAACATTACTAGTTTTAACATTCACTCTTAAGCCACATCGAAAAGAAACTTATATTTGAACAATGACTATTATTTTATTAGTTTTTTGCTAATGGCAGCTAATGTATCTGTGGTTGTTTTCTTCATTAAAGTAACATCGTGCAATATTTCTAATCAATGATACCACACTAAACAGTCATTATTTCTTAGAATTTTGCTTAAATAGAAATATGTTCTTGAACATTGGTGTAAACTAAACGTAATTCCCCCCCCCCGAATGTTTCATTAAATATTAATAATTTTGACTCATTTAGAACGTTTATATTAGTTTAAGAGGTCAGTATAAATTAACTTGGATAGTTCTACTTAAAATAATATATCATAACATTCATCCTGTTATTAGTTTCTCGTTAGTTATAAGTTTTACTGAGCTCATCCATTTTGGCGTACAACAATGTACCTCTGTACAGTGCGTAAAATAAATGTGAAAAAACACACTAACTTTTGATCTAGTAATAGGGTAAGATCTAGTTATACGATAAGATGCAATCTTGATGGTGCAAGGAACTACATTTAATGACGCAGCTCAATTTGTGCAGACAATATTTTAAGTTTCGAAATCGAATACAAAAGCGCATTTTCCCTGAATAAACAAACACTTTTTAAAGCAGTTTAATATTTTTGACCTCCCAAACATAGAGATAACCGCAATCTGGGAAATATTTTCCTAATAGTTGAGAAAGGAGATCATTAAAAAAAGGGCTTTTAATTAATTTTACTTTTTGCATATTTCGAAACATCTATTAGAAACTTTATAAGATAATCCGATAATCTTTTGCTCACATTTATAAACTCGTAAGTCCAAACTTTACGAATATATTATAAAAATAATATTTGAAAATAGATAAACACATTTTAAAAGCAGGAATTTGTTAATTAACAAGCAAAAGAATAATACAACTGCAGGAAAAGCAAATTAAAATAAAAATTATCAAATATAGCATTGAAGAGTAATATTTGTATTTTCTTGGAACTTTTATAGTTACATTCAAATACGGAACATCATCGTGGGTAAATTTGGGGCATTCGCTTATATCACTATTCAGAAGCCAATCAGGATAGACAAACACTTGTGACGTTGCTTGCTAGTATCCAATTAAATCTGATTTATAAAATAATTCCGCATAATAATAAACCAAGTCTAATTGCTGCAACATTTACCTGCCAAGCATAACCAAGTAATTAGGTGCTACCATGTGATTTAAATCACACGGTTGGTCCTAATTATGTATGCTTCTTCTCTAGGTGAAAGTACCTAGTTGTATGTTTCGGATTAAAAATGTTTCTTTCAATCATGATTGCTGGAACGTGTTTGACTATGGATTTGGGGCATCACAATATAGCTGATCTAAGAGGGTTAGCTACACTCATGCCTATTCTAATTCTTCACTTTATTTGAATTACTGGCTTTTATATTTTTTTTCTTTATCCAAAGTAGCAGTTAAATATTTAATACCTTATTGTCCAACTTCAGCCTCCGATCATCTCCAGACAGTACTTTTAAAAGAAGAGGAAGATCTTCAGCATATCTACACATTGGGCCAATACCGACCATGTGATCTACTTTCTTACTGTGAACTTCATGGTATGGACGCTTCCCCGCATTCGACACTACGCCTATAAATACAAGCAATGAAAGTGAAACCTCATTTTGTTGTGAAGAAATAATTACGTACTTATTTAAGTATGCGCGATGCATGCACCGAAATAGAGACTTGTCAATGATATTATAGTAGCTCGCTGAATTACAGTAGTTAATTTGAAAGAACAGTACGGTAATAAAAAGAAAAAAGATCTACAGTAGGGAACCGATTATCCGGAACGATCGGGACCATCGCTATTCCGGATAACTGTTCCGGTTTTCTGAGTCGCTACAAAAAGCCATTTTTTTTATTGTTAAACCCAACTAAAAAAAAAAAAAATTTTTTTTTGAAATAATCTTAAAAAGAAGAAAAAACGATGAAGTAATACACTAATGATTATTTCCAAAATGATGGTAAGGTTCTTCAAAAAAAGAAAGAAAAATCCTAAAATCTTATGAGGAAAAAAACATTTTTTTAAAAAAATGGTGGGAAAATTTATCGAATTTCGTTCCGGTTTTTTGGTTTTCCGGTTTTCTGATTTCCGGATAACGGGTTCTGTACTATAGAATGACAATTATATCAGATGTTGTGGTCGTATGCCACCTGTCAATAGTGACAAGCCTATTTTAAGTCAGAGGAGTGCGCGTCTTCTTATTTTCCAGTAGCGCCATCTATAGCCAATAATTCGATTTCTTCCACACACATACGTCACAGCCCGTATTATAGGGAGGAGACATTTACATACCATCCATCCCCAGACCTTAATTTTGACTTAAACCAGAGCACGATCAATCTTCGATCCAGTACCCCCAGAGGTTTTGATTTGTTATTGAAACTTGGGGGGACACACACAGATTTAGCGTGCACCAGTCACCATTGTGTACACTTTGTCTTTAGCTGGTGGGGATGGAGCTCCCGAAATGGGCTGAACGCCCTACCAACCAGGCTATCCCGGCCAATTATTTCAGATAAAGACTATTAGCTCTAAATTCTTAGCTGATATTTATAAAAACAGAGGTGAATTAATCTATTTGGAATATATTTTAAAACGAAATAATAAAGCACAATATAGACTAATTTGGTCAAAACATGAAATTGCACTCTTTAGGATTGCAACAATAAAGACATAATATTGCTACAAACCGACCTGGTGGCCGAGTGGTTAGCGTGCCTGACTACGGAGCCGCTGGTCGCGGGTTCGAATCCGGCTCAGGGCATGGATGTTTCTTTCTCCCTCTCTTTGTTCTATGTCTTATACCGTTAAAG